>NC_092233.1:2600000-2670000 GCF_036320965.1 Panulirus ornatus | reverse complement strand
TATATATATATATATATATATATATATATATATATATATATATATGCAAGTAAGTCACTGTGATGCTCGTGGTCTAGGTATTTCCTGACAACCACGTGTTTCGTTTTTACACTTGGTTAGCAACAAATTTGTATTTATACATGTATATTTGCACAAATACGTAGATAGATAGATAGATACATACATACATACATACATACATAGGCAAAGAGATAAGATAGATATATATACAACCCCAAGAGCCTTTTACGTAACTCCTGTGGCTTCGAAGCTGCACTCCACGTGGGAGAGTAAGGTGGGCTTCTTTGAGACAGGAACCTCCTCTATGAGTTTCTGCTACTTTTCATCTGCTGATTATGATACAACCTCGTAGAAGGTAAAGTCTAACTTACGTTGTTACCACAGGTAGGCAGAGCCATGGAACGCCTATTGTGATGGAGATCCTGTGGCTTCAAGGAGCAGCAACAGAGTGAGTTGGGCTTCGGGCAATAAAGTCCCCAGCATCGTCGTACTCTCTACCATCCCTTGACGATTATACATCCTTGTCGAAGATGATATCCGGTGGGCGGTGCTGGAAGGGAGAGCGGAAAGTGAGGTGGGTGATGCTGGAGGGAGAGGCAGGAAGACGGTGTTGCTGGACGGGGTGTTGGAAGGTAGAACGTGGGGCAGGGAGAAGGTTAATGCTAGAAGGAGAGGCAGGGAGAAAGCAGATGCTAGAAGGGAGGGTCGGGAAGCAGGGAGAGGTAAGGGACCCCTGCCGTGCCTCATTACCCTCGGCTCCTGCAGGACCAGCCAGCCCTGGGGCCCCACACCACCTCCCACACTTCCCTAGCATACTCCCACACCCCACACACCACTACACTACACAGAGATATACCCGCTACATACGCACCGTCCTCCCGCACTACACTGGGCTACACCGATTCTACCCGACACTTGGACAAACACCCATTCATCAACCCTTATCATATCTCTGTTAATAATCAATAGAAAATATACACCACTTGAGGTGTATAGAGTTCCTTTGTCGTCATTATTTACATTGACGTTTTCAAAAGTCGTTTCCAGAGGCCGTAAAAGAACGTCTAACGCAACTCTATCTCAAGGTACAGTTACGGCGCGACGCAGTGGTAGTGTGGTGAAGGCCCGCGTGGCTGAAGTCGTGGCCGGACGAGGTGGGGTCAAGGGTCGGGACGAGGGCTGAGGTGAGGCCTGGCAGGCAGGGGTTCGGACGCGGGCCCCCCAGGAGCTGGACAACTCAGCCCGTCACGTCACAAACACCGCCAGCCGTCAACACCTCCTCACCGCGTTCGTCAGCCGACCTGCCTGCCTGCCCAGAGGACACCAGAGGAGGGCTGGGCACCTGGCGGGGAGAGGGGAGGGCTGCTGGTCAGTGGGGTGACGGTGGTGGTCAGGGGAGGGAACAGAACGTGCCTTGGGTGAGCGCGTGGAACTGCCACGCAGAGTGGAGGGATGGAGGCGTCTGGTGGAAAGGCTCTAGAGACAGGTGTTTACACACAGAGGGAAGACGCAGACGGCAAGTCACATCATTTTCTCCTTCGTTTAACATCATGAAGCCACAGTGAACAGGCTGGTGCCTCCTTCAGGAGAAGATATGGCTCCTCTGGCAGTCTCAAGATCTCAGTGTATAAATGAATGAAACTAGATGGGCAGCCCGGGTAAATTGTACGACCTGGGGCGAGGGAATAAAGGGGAGAGGAAGGGTGGACGAGGAGAGTGTGTGGGGAGACAAAGAGGAAGGGAGAGAACATAATTACTTAGTAATGAAGAGAGGCCGAAATGAGAAGGTGAGTGTGAGGGCAACTGGGCGAGAGGAGATGATCCCAGCCATTACCCGCTGTTGGTGGCAGGCCAGGGGAGACTGGACGAGTGGCAATACTACTGTAGGCACAATAACGAATAAAAGTAAAGGTTCATTATAGGGAGTCTTCCTCAGCTGTATCTTAAGGAGTAATACATGAGCTTCCTAGCCAAGTTCCTGGTAATATCAATGACACACCGCCTTTATATTAATCTATACATGACCTAAGAATATCCTATACGGTCTTTTAGACTTGGATTTTAGAATTGTAGATCCAGTAAGTGTGGTGTAGAGTAGGTCTAGCTTCATGCTCCACCTCACATCTAGATGTAAGTAGTAATATCCGGCTGTTAACTTCACATGCTCCAACTGACGACTTCCCCAGCTCCAGCTATTGACTTCACATGACCCAGCCGTTGACCTTGCCCTACATGTACCAGCTGTTAACCTTAAAATAGTTGACCATACCTCACATGACCCAGCTGTTGCCTTCATATAAACCAAGCGATAGCCTTATACGACTATCCTGACCTCACTATATGAATATGTATATATATATATATATATATATATATATATATATATATATATATATATATATATATATAGAATCAGTGAGTAATAATATCTGAAACACTATCGAGAGATTCACAATGTGATTTAAAACCCTGACACATGACGTATGGATTTGAATGACCTTTTGACATGTTTAATACAGTTTATATTGCCAGTATTTGTCACTATAGTCGTGCAAAGTAGTTGAAATGAAATCGTACGTCCGCCAGCATTGTATGTGGTTCAGGCAACGATAGAGTGTGTCGACAACTGCGTCAGGGGTGCAGTCTGTGACGTCATGACCAGGCTGACTCCGTCTCACGCGGCCGACCAAACGCTCAGTACCAGTAGAGAAACCATCGTGTTCGGAAGCGAGCTCGGTTACTCCCTGTGCTGAAGTGTTGATTGGCCCTTTTTTTTTTTTTAGGACCTAGTGCTTACAAAAATACTGTGCTAATGGTGGTTCTCGAGTCCAAAGGGATGTTGACTGCAGGCAGTAATCAATATTTACAACCGGATTACCTGTCTCCACTACCCACCACGGTAAGACCCTACTGTGGGTTCTCTCGGTTCTGGGGACTTAGTATCGTGTGCCTCGATTACTCGACGCAGTTGTAAAATCATTTCCTAAGTGTTATGTTTGCGAGAGATAGTGTGCTGATGTCGTGCTTGATCACAGTTGCAAAATTCAAAATGCCCTTGATTTACTAACAGGTTTTCAATTATTTTATTGGTATCATTAGAAAATGTTGGAAATTCGTGAGACGTATGCGAGATGTGTGAGCCCGGCAAGGAGTTGGCAGCAGCAGTGAGTAACGAAACAATTTCTTTCTTTTTTTCAGCTGGACGCCAAAAAGTCACCGCTTGCGCTACTGGCGCAGACCTGCTCCCAGATCGGAGCGGACTCCTCCAAGCCCCTCCCTTCTGAGAAGAAGAAGGACGAGGAGAAGAAGGAGAAGTCCACGCCCACGCCACTCGACGCCACACGACGCTCCCCAGCCTTCAAGCCCTACGAGAGCGCCACTAAGAAGAACATGACGGAGGAGACCACAAGTAGCGAGGAGAAGAACCCGGGGAGGAAGACTCCATGCAGTCAACCCTCTAGTGCCAGGTCGCCCTCCAACTCCAGCAACGGAGGCACCTCCTCTGCGGGCGCCACCAAGGAGGAGAATGGTCGCCGCAGTATTGAGGCCAGTACCTCCTCGGCCTCCACCACACCCATCATCAGGTCAGGCCTGGAGGTGCTAGCGGGCCATCCAAAAGACGTTCCACTTGGCACCTACAGGACTGGCGTACCGCACCTGCTCCCCCCTGGATACCCAGGCCTTGAGAGTCACCCTGCATTGCGAGGGGCTCACCCTGGCCTCATGCCTGGCCTGGGACTCGCTGGACTCCCTTCCTCCCTGGCCTCCGTCTACCCAAGTGCCGCCGCAGCCGCCCTTTACACAACCAGTGCCACTACTGGCCTATCGCCCTCGCTGCTGGCCTCACCCTACATGACTTACACCCGCGTCAAGACAGCAGGAGGTGGCGAGGCCGTCGTGCCCGTGTGTCGCGACCCCTACTGTACCGGCTGTCCGTACTCGGTGCAGAATAACCATCTCCTGCAGTCTGGTGGGGCTTGCCCTCCGTCGTGTACACAGTGCGAGCAGGCTAAGGCAGCGCTCAGCGCTCTCCCCGGCCTGTCATCTCTGCCTTCGTCGTCCCTGGTGCCCGCCAGCAGCCTTCTGCCGCCCACCTCTGTCGCCGCCGCCGCCGCCCTGTATCAGTCGCCCTCTGCCTCTTCCCTCCTGAGTGGCCCCCCACGGCCCTACGTGTGCAATTGGATAGCGGGCGACACCTACTGTGGCAAGCGGTTCTCCACGTCAGAGGAGCTGCTGCAGCACCTCAGAACACACACCAACATGACCACGGCTGACTCCTCCTCTTTGAACCTGCTGTCCAGCCCTCTGCACGCCCACGCCGCCCTTCTGGGATCAGCTCACTCCGCCCTCTCACGACCTGGCATGGCGTACCCACCACCTGCCCTGTCACCCCTGACGGCCAGCAGGTACCATCCTTACAGCAAACCAACTTCCCTCTCCACCTCAGCCGCTCTTACGCCCACGCTCCCTGGCCTCTCCCCTTACGCCTCCGCTCTATCGGCCTACCCTCCAGGCTACCCCTCGCCTTACGCCGGCCTCTACCCGAGGCCGCCCCTCTGATGTGCGCTCTCTTAAGCCAGCGTGACCTGCGGGACTCGGGGAGCTCCGCTGGGTGTGGGAGAACGTGTTGGTGAAACTCATATCAGGTGCTATAATCAAAAGACCCGCCCTCGAGGCGACTGTGCCAAAGCATCTGCCCTGCAGTCTACAGCCAGTGAAGTGTTGGTCGGTCGGGGCCAGCGTGGCGGGGAGGGGCGCTCATGAGACTCTCTGGGAGTGACGCGCCTCTCCTGGCGGTGACGCCAGTGTATCGGCCTCCTCCGTCGCCGCTGCCGCCGTGGTGGCACCTTCGTCGCCACTACCGCCCCCCCCACCAGAGGTCCTACGGGACCTATACTGAAATATCTCCTTCATTATAATCTCACTGGAAATAATATCACCTCTGCAATGGAATTCTCTTGGCGAATATTTTTGTGCACAATAATAATTATTTCATCATTTGTTTTTGACTGTGATAGCCTAAGTTTGTAAATAATATCTTGTAAATATTTTTCTCAGTGGTGAATATGTATATGAAAATTATTTGGAATTATGCCTAATTATTAAAATATATGAGTTTTCTAAGCGAAATCTAATGTTTTGATTTACCTTGAACGAATAGAAATGTGTGGAGGTCAGAGATACTTATGACTGTTAAGTGAAGGAATAAGTGCCCTACATTTTATATATATATATATATATATATATATATATATATATATATATATATATACACGACTTAGGCAGCTGATCTCCAGGGAAGGTTAGATAAGAACTCAGACTCGTGATGGAAACTCCTCGTATCTTGATATCTTTGCATACACAAGTCTAGATGAACAGGATGCACCAATGTTTTATCCACATAGGCTTTCAAACTTAATAACTTCATAAAGCCTCATATTTCTTGTTCTGTTTATTTTTTACAAAGAACATATCTAGTCTGCTCAAACTTTGAGGAATATGTGCAACTTTCTATGTAAATTTACCACTGCTATTCTCCACAAATATATATCTATATAAATTGCACGCAATAAAGAAAAAAAAGTCAGATGGAACTGGTTTTATTGCTTAACACTGGTAATGGAAGTCAGGGATCACTATCTTAACCAGGGGTATTGATTTAACTTTACTGGTTGGAAATGCTGTATCCAACTTGGAAAAAAAAAAAATATATATATATATATAAGTGTTAAAGAAAGTGATTTCTAGCTTATAATCTGGAGCAGATACAAATTGGAAGTATCAAAATAGCTACCTATAAATGAAAATCTGTTATGAATTCAGAATTAAGACAAGGAAGACCAGTCTCAGATGTATCTTATATTGGCATGTCTCATGAATGATATAAATGACAATGCCATTACACAAACGCACACACACACACACACACACACACTACACACACTATATTTTTTAGAAATTCCTTTAATGATACCAAGAGACTTCTAGAACGGAGTATGATTCATAGAAATGCCAATTTACTTGGTAACAAGAAAAAATCTATGCATACTTGGCTAGAACATAATTTCAATTATTTCAAACTTTCCAACACATGTTGGGGAGCCTTGTTTAAAACGCACGGTCTCTGAGGAGGGACGGCGGATGGAACAAGTCTATGGGGACTGCACGCCACACGTCACCTCGGTCCAGATCTGGAAACTTTGGAAAGAAAATACGTGATGATACCTTAACCCTGTGGTTAATGAACACACTGACACATTCTGAAGACAAGGGCAGAACAAACGATATATATTTCCTGTCTCATAGTAGTTTCAGTGGCTGCCAAGGTGATATACTGAGTAACTGGATGATAAAATACTCATAAGAGTATGAAAAGGTTCGAAAAGAATCGAAAATTTTATATATATATATATATATATATATATATATATATATATATATATATATATATATATATATATATATATATATATATATTACAAACCATAAACAGAATCTTTCAGCGCAGTACCTTCCAGACCCACCCACGTATGTGAAAGATAAGTCATATTAGCTTCAGAGAAACACATAATGAAGCAAACCGAGAACAGATTCTGTAAGAGAGAATATATATTAATAGAAGGAAAATTCCTTCCTTATCTTGGTCGTAAGTTAGTCAAGAGGACGATAGTAACTTTGTGCAGAAGATTTCAGCGGGGAAGGATTACATATTGTCATGTTAACAAGGTCCAAAGGTAATTTCTTCAAAGAGGTAAAAGAGATGGGTGAAGACCTTCATCATGTAAGTAAAAAAGAAAAACATTAAAACTTCTTAAGAGTTCAGATTTAATGGCCATCATCTTGATGGGTGGAACAACGCTGCTTGTAACCATGAGAGGTTCAGTGGCTCTCATGACGGAGGAGGAGAAGCATTGCTGGTCTGGTCTGCTGATAGCTATTACTCCACAGAACCGACCGAGTCTGGTCTCTGGTGGCGCCTCCTACTCATTTCCGAGTTGCCTTTCCCACAAGACTCTGAAGCTCGCAAGGAGGTCAGTTCCGCCGAGCGAGAGGCATTGTATGGCTGGGAATGGTATGAGGTGGTAATGTATGGTAGAATACTGCTGGGTGTGGTTGTCATTATGATATAAAGGGGTACTGCATGGCTGGAGGTGGTAGTCATTATGGTATGAGCAAATAGGAACACACCATTAGGTTCTTTCGAAGTTGTTTAAACTAGTTCAACAAATTACAGAAGAAGTGCGGTTAAGAGGCAAACAGATATCTACACTTTTCGTCTGTGGAGGTACAAATGATATCAGTCGTGGGCCTGAAGCCAAGTGTTTGTCAAGTCTATTGTTTAAGGTTCCTATGGTAGTTTAAGGTTCCTATGGTAGTTTAGTTCCTATGGTATATTCTATTACTGATGAATTATTCCATATATCAACAATCTTGTTGAAGACAGTATCTCATCATTCAAAATACCAGGTTTGCCCACGAGTTTGTTTACAAGCATAACCGACGAGCTTCCTTGAGAAGCTTCTTAGATCCAGGCTGTCGAGGCTTTGAATTATTTTGAATAACTTTACTGAAGCAGCTTCGTTTTTCTAAGTAACTTTAGGTCACTCAGATGGCTCTCATAGGATTCGTTTCTCTGTGGGAATCATCTTGGCTGCTCGTATCTATATTTTTCCTTTTCCATGTCATTATTTAGGAAAGGTGAAGAATACTGAACACAATATTCGTGTGGTGACGCATCAGTGAATAGTAAATAGATCTGAATTCGAAAGCCTTACTTACGAAGCCTAGAATTTTGTTCGCCCTTTATCACTGCTTCTGCACGATGCTTACTTGGCAGAGATTATTACACCTTTTTCCTCGTTATCTTTGGTAGCTCAGCCGCATTCATATGATAACTTGGCTGCGAGGTTTTACTGCCGACGAACAAAACTTTGCGATCATCCATTAATATTTAAGTCATTTGTCACCCAACAACTCAGTTTGTCAGTTTGTTTTTGTCAGTTTGCAGCTGTAGACGTTCAGTTTCTGTTGTAGCTATATTTCTTACCTTAGTTAAGTCTTCTGCGTATTTTGATATCTCAAAACCAGCCCATTATAAAAGTGATTAATAAATATGAGAAAGAGAACCGGTCCCAAGACGGATCCCTGTGGCACACCACTAGTTACGTTTAACCTTTCTGAGGCTTGACCGCTAATCACTGCTCTCTGCTTACGGCCAGTCAACCAAATCTCGAGCTAACGAAGAACAGCACTATCTATACCCCCGTGTGACTTAACTTTCGCTCCTACAACTTCCCGTTTGCCATCAAGATCTTGTGAACAAATGACCATAAAGCCATAACTCTGCACACCTGTCATGATAAGAAAATATTTAGCATGAACAGATATTATGCCAGTATGGTCTTACGATGCGAGATGTGTCATTATGATATGAAACATCGGTAAGTTCATACGTTCCTACGACGTGAGAGGAACCTGTTTGAGCAGGAGCCCCTGGGAAGTGTTGTAAACGATAGAAGTGAACATCTGTGAGGAGCCAATGAACTGATACAATATGACAGGAACAAGCCAGCCCCGTCAAATTAAGATGTGTCAATTGATATATCATTCTGGGTATAACTGAGGAACACCCTGGATATACCTGTGGTTATACTACCTCAGCGGAATAAGAGTACATTAGCAGGTTCGATCTAATTAGCTCTCCAGCTGCGAATGTTTGATCATGCGTCTGGCGTCACCGGATCGCTGAGTATAATACACTTTAAATGTTTGCATATAGCAGCTGAGGAAATATTCATACAATAGTTGAGAATGTTTATATGATAGCTGAGAAAATGTTCACATAGCAGCTAAGAGACAGTGTATGTAGAAGTTCAGACATGTTTGTATAACAGCAAGGAAAATGTTTATGAGGGAACTGAGAAAATGTTTGTATAGTAACTGAGAGAGTGTTCATATATCAGCAGAGAGAATGTGTATACAGGAGCTGAGAAAAGGCATATATATATATATATATATATATATATATATATATATATATATATATATATATATATATATATATATATATATATATATATATATATATATATATATATATATTAGCCGACAAAATATCTGTATAGCTGATGAGAGAATGTTTACATAAAAACTAAGGGAATGTTTGTATAAAAGCTGAGAACTTTTATACTGCAGGAAGAGAATGCTTGTATACCAGCTGAGAGACTGCAGGTATAGCAGAAAATGTTTAAATTGCAGCTGAAAAAATGTTAGTATAGCAGCTGGGAGAATGTTTATGCAGCAGCTACAAGAATGTATATAGAGCAACTGAGAGAATGTTTCGGTGTTTCATGTTTGTTTTGAAATTTCTTAAACAGCTTAACGCAACTAAGCCTAATTAAACTGTTCCACTCATCTAATTAAACCTGATTAACTTGCTTAATGCAACCAGTTATGTCTAATTAACTTGTTCAGCTCAGCCAATCAAGTCTAATTGAGTGGCTCATCTCAGACAAACAAGGAAGGCTAACATGCTCGGCTCACTTACAAAAGAATAATCAGGCATAGGACATGGTGCTCTCCTGGTACACATAGATGATGATAACAAAAAGAAATTTGTTTATATCAAAATTGACAAAAACATCAATAATATTATTACTACTATTACTATTACCATCACTATTACTTTTACCACTGCCACTTCCATTATTACTATTACTACTTCTAAGTAGTAGTAGTAACAATAATGATGATCTATATATTGTAAATTGTGCTTTTACGTGTTTGAGTATATGCTGGAAGAGAGAGTTATACATTACGGGGAAAGAGTTTTACACATGTTGCCCCTTGTCATAACTTTGTATATATCTCCCATGTCTTTCCTCCTTTGTGTGCACACACACCCACACAAATACATCCCTCCGTGGTGTAGCGGTGAGCGCTACTGGCCGTCACGCATGCAGGGGCTGCTTGGGATGAAACGCGCACGGGTATGAATCCTGGCCCGCGCGGTGGCCCGTTTGCAGTGCACCCAACTGTTCATCTTACCCTCAGGACTGGTCGATAAAATGGGCACCTAACATAAGCTAAGAGGGTTTGTTTGTACTTCTGTACGTAAGAGTAATGAGATGGTACGTATATGTAAGGTTGAGAGACCGGGGCAAGATGAGTATAAACTCACTATCTCCGCGTAGCACACAAAGTTGTAATCACAACCCAGTCTAATTCAGGTCTCAGGGAGAAAATGAACACCTAGGTTGGGTTAAGGCTGACTGCCGTACCCAGGATGTGTGCGACTGTCTCTGTGTTTGAGGAAAAGCTAACATTGGACCTCATCCGTAATGGTTAGGTCAAAGTTCAGTGATATCGAGGTCGTAGTGATGATGATGGCCTGAAGAGTGAAGATGAGGGTGTAGTTGGGGTGTAGTAATGATAGCACATGCAATGAAAAAAAGAGTGTAGAGGAGAAAGGTATATTGAATGCAGAAAGATATGTTTCTGAAGGTAAGGATACTGTGAAGGTGTAGTGAAGATGAGGATATAGTGACGATGTAGTTTACTGAAGGTGAGGGTGCGATGAAAGTAACCTTTTTGTCTGGCTGTCAGAATGATCCATGTTAAGTTGTAGGCCGGTCGGTGAAGCAAATAATAATAATAATAATAATTTTTTTTTTTTTTTTTTTTTTTTTTTTTATACTTTGTCGCTGTCTCCCGCGTTTGCGAGGTAGCGCAAGGAAACAGACGAAAGAAATGGCCCCCCCCCCATACACATGTACATACACACGTCCACACACGCAAATATACATACCTACACAGCTTTCCATGGTTTACCCCAGACGCTTCACATGCCTTGATTCACTCCACTGACAGCACGTCAACCCCTGTATACCACATCGCTCCAATTCACTCTATTCCTTGCCCTCCTTACACCCTCCTGCATGTTCAGGCCCCGATCACACAAAATCTTTTTCACTCCATCTTTCCACCTCCAATTTGGTCTCCCTCTTCTCCTCGTTCCCTCCACCTCCGACACATATATCCTCTTGGTCAATCTTTCCTCACTCATTCTCTCCATGTGCCCAAACCATTTCAAAACACCCTCTTCTGCTCTCTCAACCACGCTCTTTTTATTTCCACACATCTCTCTTACCCTTACGTTACTTACTCGATCAAACCACCTCACACCACACATTGTCCTCAAACATCTCATTTCCAGCACATCCATCCTCCTGCGCACAACTCTATCCATAGCCCACGCCTCGCAACCATACAACATTGTTGGAACCACTATTCCTTCAAACATACCCAATAATAATAATAATAATAATAATAAGTGGCTAGCTTTCCTGACCGTGACGCATTCACGGGCCACCCAGGGACGAGCGCAGAGGTCCGAATCTTGGTTGCAGCAGTGGGTCCACAGTCAAACCAGCTGTTCATCCAGCTCTATGGGTTGGTCGATAATAATAACAATAACAATAATAATAAGAATAATAATAATAATAATGACAATAATGATAATAATAATAGTAATAATAATAATAATAATAATGATAATAATAATGATAATAATAATAATAATAATAATAATAATAACAATAATAATAATGATAATAATAATAATAATAATAATAATAATAATAATAATAATAATAATAATAATAATAATGATAATAATAACAACAATAATAATAATAATAATAATAATAATAATAATAATAATAATAATAATAATAATAATAATATTGATAATAACAATAACAATTATCCCATTGATGTGATCAGCTGAGGCGACAGGTAAGAGTGAGAGAAGGAGGAATAGGTTAGGTTAGGAGGAGAGATTGACAGGAAAGTAAAGAATAAGAATAAGAAGTGGTGGTGCAAGGGAAGTAGAGGGGAGAGTGAGAGTGGTAGGGATAGGTGAGGGAGAGGAGGTAGGAGATAATTTTGAAGAGAGAGAAAAGGGAAAAAGAAGTGGAATGGTGAGAGAAGTGGAAAAGGAGAGAGAGAGAGAGAGAGAGAGAGAGAGAGAGAGAGAGAGAGAGAGAGAGAGAGAGAGAGAGAGAGAGAGAGAGAGAGAGAGAGAGAGAGAGAGAGAGAGAGAGAGAGAGAGAGATGTAAGACGTCATGAGGAGAGACGAGAGAGTGAGAGGACCAAACCCTCACTACCACCACTGAATGATCTCCATTTTACACTTACATGCGAAAACATTTTTGACTCACTGTGAAAACCAACTTCCTCTCGGAAGCCCTGATTAAAAATGTACTCTGGCAGGTGGAAATTACATTCGAATTGAGGTGAAAATTACTGCTGTAATGCAAGAGTCTCACGTGTTGAGCATTACTCGGTGCGTCCATCCTTGGTAATCACCTGTGCCTGGAAATTGTTACTTCTGAAGCTGAGTTTCACGTACAGATTACTACCTTAACTAAGGCACAGTAATGACTGCCCTTAGTGGTTGCTCGGGGAAGTCTCTTCCTCTCCTCATCCTGCCGCAGTGACGTCCTTAGTTCAGGCAGCTCCTGCCTGTCTGGTCGCGTGAGATAGCAGTCTGACGATTACAAGAGAGCAGACTTGTGAGGCGGTTTCCCCGGGAGGGTTAGGGTGATCACCAGCCACCCCAGGTATGCCTCGCACGTACTCACGCTTGGACACGGTGTTCCCCTGAGCGGAAGTAACAGCAGAAGGTGCAGCAGCAACAGCAGCAGCATGGTAGTAGGAACAGCAGAAGGTGCAGCAGCAACAGCAGCACGGCAATAGGAACAGCAGAAGGTGCAGCAGTATGACAATAGAGATATACAGAAGGCGCAGCAGCATGAGGGTTAGAGACAGCAAGTGCAGCACCAACAGCATCATAGCAGTAGGGACAGCAGCAGCAACACCAACATAACAGCAGGGGCAGCAGCAGGTGCAGCAGCAACAGCAACAACAGTGAAGAAAGCAAAGGAAACATCAAGTGCATCAGCAGCCGTCACGTCTACCGAACAACCACGTAATAACCATCAGATAGTCTGACTCCCCTCCTGTATAATCTCACTCTTGCCAGCCTCACCATCCTGCCCTCATGATCTCAGCCCAGCACTTCGTTGTCTCATGATCTTAGCTTCCTGTTCTCACTAACCAATGATACCACCTTCCAGCTCTTATGATCCCAGCATTCCACCCAAATTATAATATATATCCCTGCTTTTCGTCCTCATTATCTCATAAAACTCCGCCCACAGCCCTCATAATCTCATGATCTCAGTCTTTCGCCCTCAATATCTCATAGTTCCAATCTCATTTCTTGATTACCTCATTATTTTGACCTCCCTCCCCCATTATCACGATTCTAGCCTTTAGCCCTCATTATTTCATGATTCCAGCCTCCCGCCCTCATGATCCCAGCTTTCTACCATCATTATCTCATAACCTCTTTCTCCCGCCCTCATGTTCCCAGCCTCCCACCTTCATTGTCTCATGATCCCGGTCTCCAGCCCTCATTTCATCATGACCCCAGCTTTACCTCATGGTTCCAGTTCCCCTTCTCAATTACTCCATGATCCCAGCTTACCGTCCCCATTATCTCATGATCCTAGCCTCCAGCCCTCATAATCTCATGAGGTTAGACTCCCGTCCTCACGATCTCTGCCTCCCGTTCTCCTGCCCTTGTGACCCTAGCCTATCATCCTCATGTTTATATCATCCTACCTTCATTATTTCATAATGCCAGCCTTCAGCCCTCATGACTTCTTTATCTCAGCCTCCCTCTCTTATCATTTTATGATTCTAGCCTCCAGTTCTCATGATTTCTGCCGCCCACCCTCATTTCCTCATGATCCTAGCTCCCATCATCATTGTCTCATACCTCCACCCTCCTGACATTACGATTCCAGTCTTCTACCCTCATGACTCTAGCCTTTCACCCTCATAACCTTATTATCTCATAACCTTATGATCACAGGCTTCAATTCTCATTATTTTATGATGCCATCCTCCCACCATATAATCCCAAGCTCCCACCTTCATTATTCTATGATCAAAACCTCCTTCCCTCATTATCTCATAAACCCTACCTCCCACTCTCATGATCCGAGCCACCCTCCTTCATTTTTTCATGATCTTAGCCTCCTGGCTCCATGATCTCAGCCTCCTACCTTTTTATTTCATAATTTCAGCTTCCGTCTTCAAGATTCCAGTCTTCCGCCCTCATTATCTCGCTATCCTACCCTCCCGTCCTCATTATCTCGCTATCCTACCCTCCCGTTCTCATTATCTCACGATTTCAGCCTCCCTCTCTGGTTACTTCATGATTCCAGTCTCCCACTCCCATTGTCTTATGATTCCTGGCTTCTTGATCTTTTTTATCTCATGATTCTAGCCTCCCAAACTCATTACCTCATGATTCTAGCCTCCCAAACTCATTACCTCATGATTCTAGCCTCCCAAACTCATTACCTTATGATTCTAGCCTCCCAAACTCATTACCTCATGATTCTAGCCTCCCAAACTCATTACCTCATGATTCTAGCCTCCCAAACTCATTACCTTATGATTCTAGCCTCCCAAACTCATTACCTTATGATTCTAGCCTCCCAAACTCATTACCTTATGATTCTAGCCTCCCAAACTCATTACCTCATGATTCTAGCCTCCCAAACTCATTACCTCATGATTCTAGCCTCCCAAACTCATTACCTTATGATTCTAGCCTCCCAAACTCATTACCTCATGATTCTAGCCTCCCGAACTCATTACCTCATGATTCTAGCCTCCCGAACTCATTATCTCATGATTCCAGTCTCCCGCTCTGTATCGACCAACCTCTAGGGGTGGATGAACAGCTAGGTTGACTGTGGACCGACTGCTGCAACCAGGATAAATGGGTACCTGTCTTAGGCTAAGGTAAATGTGTGTGTGTGTGTGTGTGTGTGTGTGTGTGTGTGTGTGTGCATTAACGAAATCGCCTTGACTGAGTCACACAGTAGCCCGTACCGTCTCAGATAATGTACCAAAAAAGTCGGCTTTCAGGATGGCAGAGATGTGATTGATGAATAAGTATATATCATAAAGTTAGTCAAACCTAAACACACTAAAAGTGTATTGCATACTGATGTCTCATACAGTTGGCCATCATCACCAAGAAAGATGAAAATGTCTGTTATCAAATAGATTATCGTTATAATCATTACTCATAATCGCAAAGAAAGGTAAGTTCAGGTGACAGATAACAAGTTTTAATACTACGGTTTGTAAGGTGATAAGGATAGATGCTTTTAGTAAATCATGTAAAAAAGAGAAGAAAATACGTCGGAATATGAACCGGCTAAAGGAAAGCTGCGCTGCACTGGACATTCTTTTAGCAAATTAGGTTGTTAAAGATGACGGATGGAGAGTAAATACGGGGTAATAAGTCAATAGCTGTTGTCTTGAAGTGTTGTGAAGACGAAGGGCCTCTTTCTTCAAGCTGAATGGGTAGCATGGCCCATATATGTATATGTACATACATATATATATATATATATATATATATATATATATATATATATATATATATATATATATATATATATATATATATATATATATATATGGGAGAAAGAATACTTCCCACGTATTCCCTGCGTGTCGTAGAAGGCGACTAAAAGGGAAGGGAGCGGGTGGCTGGAAATCCTCCCCTCTCATTTTTTTTTTTTTTTTAACTTTCCAAAGAAGGAAACGAGAAGGGGGCCAGGTGAGGATATTCCCTCAAAAGCCCAGTCCTCTGTTCTTAACGCTACCTCGCTAATGCGGGAAATGGCGAATAGTATGAAAGAAAGAAAGAATATTGTACAAAGGCAAAGGGGATAAGAGTGAGTGCTCAAATTACAGAGGTATAAGTTTGTTGAGTATTCCTGGTAAATTATATGGGAGGGTATTGATTGAGAGGGTGAAGGCATGTACAGAGCATCAGATTGGGGAAGAGCAGTGTGGTTTCAGAAGTGGTAGAGGATGTGTGGATCAGGTGTTTGCTTTGAAGAATGTATGTGAGAAATACTTAGAAAAGCAAATGGATTTGTATGTAGCATTTATGGATTTGGAGAAGGCATATGATAGAGTTGATAGAGATGCTCTGTGGAAGGTATTAAGAATATATGGTGTGGGAGGAAAGTTGTTAGAAGCAGTGAAAAGTTTTTATCGAGGATGTAAGGCATGTGTACGTGTAGGAAGAGAGGAAAGTGATTGGTTCTCAGTGAATGTAGGTTTGCGGCAGGGGTGTGTGATGTCTCCATGGTTGTTTAATTTGTTTATGGATGGGGTTGTTAGGGAGGTAAATGCAAGAGTTTTGGAAAGAGGGGCAAGTATGAAGTCTGTTGGGGATGAGAGAGCTTGGGAAGTGAGTCAGTTGTTGTTCGCTGATGACACAGCGCTGGTGGCTGATTCATGTGAGAAACTGCAGAAGCTGGTGACTGAGTTTGGTAAAGTGTGTGGAAGAAGAAAGTTAAGAGTAAATGTGAATAAGAGCAAGGTTATTAGGTACAGTAGGGTTGAGGGTCAAGTCAATTGGGAGGTGAGTTTGAATGGAGAAAAACTGGAGGAAGTGAAGTGTTTTAGATATCTGGGAGTGGATCTGGCAGTGGATGGAACCATGGAAGCGGAAGTGGATCATAGGGTGGGGGAGGGGGCGAAAATTCTGGGGGCCTTGAAGAATGTGTGGAAGTCGAGAACATTATCTCGGAAAGCAAAAATGGGTATGTTTGAAGGAATAGTGGTTCCAACAATGTTGTATGGTTGCGAGGCGTGGGCTATGGATAGAGTTGTGCGCAGGAGGATGGATGTGCTGGAAATGAGATGTTTGAGGACAATGTGTGGTGTGAGGTGGTTTGATCGAGTGAGTAACGTAAGGGTAAGAGAGATGTGTGGAAATAAAAAGAGCGTGGTTGAGAGAGCAGAAGAGGGTGTTTTGAAGTGGTTTGGGCACATGGAGAGGATGAGTGAGGAAAGATTGACCAAGAGGATATATGTGTCGGAGGTGGAGGGAACAAGGAGAAGAGGGAGACCAAATTGGAGGTGGAAAGATGGAGTGAAAAAGATTTTGTGTGACTGGGGCCTGAACATGCAGGAGGGTGAAAGGAGGGCAAGGAATAGAGTGAATTGGAGCGATGTGGTATACCGGGGCTGACGTGCTGTCAGTGGATTGAATCAAGGCATGTGAAGCGTCTGGGGTAAACCATGGAAAGCTGTGTAGGTATGTATATTTGCGTGTGTGGACGTATGTATATACATGTGTATGGGGGGGGTTGGGCCATTTCTTTCGTCTGTTTCCTTGCGCTACCTCGCAAACGTGGGAGACAGCGACAAAAAAAAAAAAAAAAAAAATATATATATATATATATATATATATATATATATATATATATATATATATATATATATATATATATATATATATATATATATATGTTAAATTGTAAATAGTTCAAGCAGAGCTCTGGCTAGGTGCAGATGTTTTGGGCAGAGAGATGGTGTGGAGGAAGGTCCTGGCCTGGTGAGGGAGGCTGATAGACTTTTGGTCACGTACAGGAACTTTTGCCACCCCGAAGACCCCAGCGACGATATATAATAAGATTATTACCTTTCAGGCTTCAAAATGAGGCACTAACTATACGCTGTTATTGCGAAAATGGTGTAAGTCACTTCGGGTGTAATTTTCCTGACAAAATAATTCTCATTGTTCACGGCGGCAGTCTCGAACGAACTGCATACGTGCAAATCTTTGTAATGACTGGGCTACATAACTGCAGCAACTGAGGCGATAAATAAACAGGGAGATCTCAAGGAGGAAATGGGAGGAGTGAGGAAAAACGCCTCCGATGTCAGGTGAATGTTGGGGATACGAAGAGTCGCGGGCGTGCGTAGCTCCGTCAGGGTTATGTGAGGGGAAAAAATGTGGTAATTTACCGTGGAGACGTGTAGCAAAACATAGCTCAGTAAGGTGGGAACCACAGAGAAAAGCAGAGACAATCATGGGCGAGAAACAGGGTCGTATAAGCGGTTAGATAAGCAGAAGAGCAGGACTGTGTAAGCAGAGCCGACAAGAGGACTGGCAGGAGAAAGGACCTTTGGACGATTTGGGTGTCAAGAGAGGCGGGTCAGGGAGCCAGCTTAGGCGACAGGGAGCCAGCAAGAGATGCCCAAGGTTCGAACTTTTCTGTTTTTTGAACTTTTCTCTTGAGCTTACACTTTTAATCTATTCGTTTTCTTCCCAAGACAAAAGATCGTTCAACTGCTTGTACTCAGCTGTGACGCTAACCTCAACTTTTCTTCTTTACCCTCTGGCCACTAGCCAGTTTTTGTACCCTCGTCAGATATCTTTACATCGAAGGAAAGATAAAATAATATTATCTCTTTCGATAATGAACTTACAGAGACAACGGATAATTACATTTAATTCTATGTCTTTAGTGTGAGATTAACCATGTTCTAAGTTACTGGACGTCAGATCAGTCTCCTACACACAGCTACCGATACACAAGACGCAGTATTATCCAGCGACGCGGGTAACGTTTAAGCCATCTCACATTCTCTTTAATATGCGTCCACCCACATCAGAGTGGGTTGCTGAGGGTCTCTCTCTCTCTTTTTGTGTTCACTCAAGTGACTTTGTTTTGTTGCCACTGGTTCTCTGTCCAGAGAGAAAATGAGTCGTAATTAACCTCCGAGAGTCGACTATCCAGGACTCTTGTGATTGCTGCGGTCGTCAGGGTCCAGCGGGTTCCAGGCTCCTGGCTGCCGTGTTTGTATATAAACAATTTCTTTTCTAAATTTTATAACCTCCATGACCCAATTTATGGGCCTTCCGTGGCTCTAATCAGCAACGATGAGCAACAAGAAAATGATGCACTCCTCTGGAATATGGAATTCTTTGAAGATGTTGTTCTCCTTTTCGTCCACTGCCGGAGGCGACTTCTCATGAAGCAGGCGGAGTTCGGTAAGTTTACCGTCTTGATGCAAAAAGTGGACACAGTCTTGAAATTTCGAGTATCTTGTTATTAGCAATAAGGTGTTGTGCCACATCTTGCAGGGTTGTTCAGACCTACCCTTAAGAAGGCTCTATTTTTTTCACAGTCTAGTCCATGTCCAGATCTCTGGCCCCAGACTTTACATGGTTAACATCTTAGATACGCCAAAGGGACAATAGTACTTATAGCTTGGCTTAGTCTTGCAACTACATCTCGTAATCTATTGGTCTTATACTTTGTCCATGTACATCTTTCACTTTACCTACTTTAATTACATCTTGTACTATGCTGGTTTTATCACTTTCTCCACATACATGTTCTACTTTACGTATTTCAACTGACGGAAAATATTTCTACTAGTGCCTGTTTGTAATCATCTATTTGGTTCAAAAGAATCTGTTAGCTCCTTCTTGATTACAGCATAAGTCTTCGGTTTGATAATCCTATGTTGCTTACAACAACTTTACCAAGTGCAAGTTTGGATAAAGCATCATCTTGGTCTTACTTCCGGAGGCCTGCAGGAGAGGGAATCCATAACGGTCTAATTCTAATCCCTAACGCAACAATGTCTGCATACCTGTGTATGGCCTGAGAGACCAACTAATTGCATTTTGATCTCAAGGTGTTTGGAACAACCAGGTAGATTAAAGAATTAGAGATAATTAAACTGTCTGTGGTGATAATTTCTATATGTTCGAGTGATGATCATGGGGGACGGTGTTGGATAGATGCCAGTTTGCTTATGCTAACATTTTTCTCTGATGTATTACCATTGGACTGGGTCGCAATGGCAGCATTTCTAGCTCTCCCAGTGGCAGAGCAGATACACTGGGATAGGTTATCTTTCTAGTCTCGAGTTTCTGTATGTGGTTAAGAACACTGGTTTTGGCCAAGAGTTGAAGGTGAATATTGCAAGTAGTTAGTTTCTTTGGTGGATATGTAGATATGACGATGTCATACTTCATGATTTTATGCAACTGATGTATTCCATGCACTGTCATGAGATAGGCTGTTAATCATATCCATGTAGATATTCATGCCATGGCATATATGATTTAACAATTATTCTTCAGAGACAACACTGTCTGATTTATCGGGTAGAAACTTCAGATTATTACAAGATTGATTTAAAATATTCTTGAAAGTGCTGGATATACTTGTATTTTCCCCGCATGATGAATACTTTATTGGTCTTGAGGCAGCCAAGTTTAATTCTTTAATTTCAGTTTGCATTTTTTTAAGTTTATCAGTACTATCACTCATTTGTAAGATCAAAGTTGATGCGCGGTAATCTATCAACGACACTATATAAGCCAAGTATATTATTTCCACGATTCTTTTGTTTGTACCATGATCAGAATTGTACACAGTAACAACTCGGAATCTATCAGTACAATGTCGATTTAGTTTTTGTACAGAAGTTGCAGTATATGGGGCTGAGGTGCCTAGATATTATCAAGGGAGGAGACTGGTCAATTTTTTCTTGTCAGTCTTCAGTTCAGGCGGTTCGCTCTTACCATTACCACTAGTTCGGTCTTTTAACCACTCATCCGTGCAGGACCAAGCCTCAGCCATGCAGGACAGAGTCACAGCCCACATGATGATGGTTCACTCAACAAGTAGTAAGGTCCCCATTAGATGTTCCTATCTGGTGTCCCAGACTGTTCCCTTGACACTCGTCCTGACCCACATGTGTTCTGTACATCTATGATCCTTTTACCCCTTCACCTTGCCGCCCCTCGCTACTCTCAGAGCATACTATTGTATCTGAGGCAGAGTAGTGACTGAATCATGGCCAACAGTTTTTGAGTTGTAAGAGTTCCGTTGGGCAGTACGGCTGAAGAACAATGAAATTAGTGAAATCCTTTCAGGAAGTTTTGTATTTGGTATACGTCTCATGGAGAGAGAACCCCACCTCCTTCGGCCTGGTGGAGGTGGCAGGCAGCTTGACGGAGGCAACACTGTACTCCTGGTGGAAGGGTAAGCAGCTGGTGGGAAACTACACATTTACTTTATCCCTCGCCCGATCCAAGTTAGGAAAAGAAAGGAGATGCTGCAGACAAAAGACAATAACAAAAGAGTACGAGATGTAATTATTGGACCTAGAGAGAAGAATTCCCTTCAGCTGGCTCTCTGCTTATCGAATCAGCCATGGATGAGAGATCAGCCAGCTTTTTATTCCTCAGTGCTTCATTCAACACAGCTATGCGGCGGTGAAACGTGAGCTGAATCACGTCTTCTCTGAGAAGAACCAGTGGAAGCTCAAGACTTGGGATCTGAACCTATAGTTTTAAGGCTTTTTCAGGTATCTTTGTCTGTATTTAATGAGATGGGTATAAATGTGGTAAAAGGAGGAAATGGTCCAAAGGTCTTCGAAAAAGAACACTATTCCCGACTGAACTTTGTTCTCTTCTCAAAAAAAGTGGACATGAACCCTTCAGAATTAACACACCAATACATTATACGTTAAGTATAACATATTTCACACTCACACACACACACACACACACACACACACACACACACACACACACACACACACACACACACACACACACACACATGGGGAAAGAGCTATACACTCGCGGTGTCATCTCTCTACCTTTCTCTACTATCACACAATTCTTTTCATCTTGTATATGCTGTCACAATCACAGTTTCATCATCATTTAGTTTACTGTTCTCATCAACTACTCTCGTACTGTCAGAACATTTCTTTTTTCCTCGTATTTTTTCCTTGATTTCTGTTTGAGCCGATTTTTGCTATATCGTTCACCTGTGCAGGAACTGTTCATGAACTGTTCACTGAGGACATCATCAGACTGGCTCTAAAACTTAATGTACGAGATCATGTCACTCTCATCTCAGCTATCTTAACTCTGGTGCCATCTTTGTGTCTCTGGACCTATTCTATCAGTTCCTTGTGATTCTTTAAGCGTGGCAACAAAAGTTAAGAAACATAATATAATTTTGTTCAATCTCCGTTATGAACAATTTAATGAATAATGACTTTTTATCCATATTTCTATATGTAATTCAATATTTGCTTGCAGACACTGCCTCCTTCATGTCTCTTCTAAGGTGAAGCTATGGCAACTGGTCCGGTGTAATGTCGACTCCCGTATTCCTTTCACGCAAAGAATTTTGAAGCTTTTTACCTTATAGATGATTATCGAATTTAGCACTTCTTTTTCTGTGTCATGCTCTTAATAGTTTACATTACTGGAGATGAATTTCATCAAACATACACCAGACTAACCATGGATTTTGCTTTAGCTTCTCCAGTCAGCAGTCCTCATCATTCTTTCATCTTTCGTGTCATGGCATCATCCGGGCGCGTAGAGTTATGAGTCCAGTCCTTCTAGATCAAGAAGAGTAGCGGTCCCAGAACCGGGCCCTGCGGCACGCCACTGGTAACCCCAACCCATTTCGAGAAGCCTCCAATGACATGCGGTCTTCGTTCGTTTCCACTAAGATAACTTCCTATCCAATGTACAAAGTTCCTTCCTTTTTCTGGCCCAGAGATGCTTTACCTTTTTCTCTGAATCCATGTTACTATTTTCTCAGGCAGTTTCTTCTTTGCAAGTTGTTGCCCATTTGTATTCTGATTATATTTCTCAATGTTTTACTGACTACAAATCAGTCTGCAGCTCAGCGCAATTTCCCAGTCTCCTTTTTCACACTCAGGAACTGCATATGCCCTCATCCATTTTCTTGGTACTGCACTTTTCCCATTCATATACAGCAACCTCTTTAGCGCATACAGAGGTGCTGCACCAGAACCCTTGGTCATACAAAGATCAAGATGTTTTAGTGATCTACTAATGTATTTCCAAACAATTTCACCATTTTCCATGACAGCCTCTTTCCTCCATCTCACTAGGGTTAGAACCATTGTATTTTCTACCGTGAAATGAATCTTAAACTTGTCATATTTTATATAAGTTGGAAGTTGCAGTCATGAACAATATTCCATATCAAGGCCGAGCCTTAATGGAAATATAGAGTTTACTCGCAGATAAACATTAAGACAAGGGAAAATACTTATGAATTTTGGTAGAAGTGAAAACCTGTCTTTTGAAATATGCCAGTTGGTGGTTAATGGGAAAGACATGAGAGGGATAAAGAGTTCCAAAGCTCTCAAAATGACACACCTTAGAGTTGCCAACGGCCACACAGTAATCATATGACGAAACAGCTTGCCCAGTACTGCGTGTTCTAGCTAGTTGTGGAACCAGATACCAAAGTAATACCTATAGAAGAGGGAAAGTGGACCAATTTTGTGGCGTTGGGCAAGTGTGTCAAGTTTGTAAGTTAGCCTGAGAGAGTTTATAAGCTGGACCGCTTTTGACTAAACTCTGTCAAGTGAGGACGCAGAGCTAGACCCACCCAAGACGTGAGAGCATACAAGGACAGATCAATTCTTGGTATAAACAGTGCAACTGTTTGGAAGTTAAGAAATTTTAGACATTTGAACAGGACTCCAACAGTCTTAGAGAGAGACCTGGCTCCTTGTATCTTTATAATTTCTACAACTCTTCCCTTTGAATCTCATAGCCTAATCAGCTGCTCTTAAACAGACGTTTTCTTCCAATGGATTCCTAGAAAAGCTTTGGAATATCCCTGCTGGTGTGAATCCTTTGTTCCTTTCCACTTTGGCAGTTTTTTCTCGTCAAAGAGATATACTCTTATTTCTTCATGAATATCTAGCTCTTTTATCATCTTTCTATGTGGTACAGTATGTGTGTGTGTGTGTGTGTGTGTGTGTGTGTGTGTGTGTGTGTGTGTGTGTGTGTGTGTGTGTGTGTGTGTCTGTGTTTCTCCAGTGCACAGATCTGACAGTCTCTCTCCAGCATTCCTGCCTTCAGCAACTCACTTTAATGATAACAAATTGCGTTTGTCTTGAACCTTTTACAGCATCACTGGCTGTACCATTGTCTGGAACTTATTCTGCCAGAGGTACCACTGCTTCTACCTCACTGTAACGGAGGTACCACTAGCTATACCTCAAAGTACCGGAAGTAACGTAAACTGGGCCTAACATATCGGAGGTACCACTGGCTGTACCTTACAGTACCAGTTGTACAATCGGCTGTGCCTCATTATACCGGGGGTACCATTGGCTATGCCTCACTGTATCGGAGGCGCCGCTGGCAGTACTGCACCACACAGGAGATGCTCTGGTTGTGCCTCATCGCACTAGTGGCACCACAGAGAAAGGAGGCAGCAGAGGCGCCAGTGTCCTCGTCATCAACAGGAGGAGCAGCAGCAGCAGTAGCAGCAGGAGAAGAAAACAAGATGAGAGAAAGGAAAAGGTCGAGGCAGAGACCATGCGACCACAGGCAGTACCTTCCTCCGCATCATGCCTGACTTGGTCTTCCTGGAGCGGCTGTCATCGCCTAACACACGCTCGTCAGAGGGGCAGGGCGCAAAGCCTATGCAAAACTCCTCATTTCTGGCAATGCATCAAAAACGCCAGTAAATCATACAGCAGTCACTCAACAAATGCGTACAATTTGGTATAATTACACATTTCATTCGTCATATCAAATAATACGACTTGTGGTTCTCATGACAGGTTGTGGACATAATAATAGTCATGCCATAGGGCCGTAATCAGCGGGTTTGGCCCAAATAATAGTCAGGTGAGGTACAGGGAAACAATTACTGGCTATGATGTATTAGAAGATGTTACTGGAATGGCTGAACGCTGCCATCCGCCCACGGAGTTCCGCCCCTAAGTTACCGTGTCTCAGGGGCGTCAATCTCGATCCTCATGGACTAAACATTTCGAGAGCTGTACGAAGGACTCTGGCAGGATATCTACAGGAAGCATAATTGCGTGGAACACCAACATGATGTATTACATTTGTCCGATTATTTGACTTCTGGCTCTATCTTTAACTTAATCAGAGGGGAATTACTGAGATTAAAAACCGATTTATTCCTATCGACATGAAATACGAACGTTTGAAGCGGTGCTCCATCACAGGGCCTCGGAGCGACGTGACTGCGGCTCTCCTCCCCACCCACTTAAAGAAGCCTGTTTTGGGGGGTGTTTAAACAACTTGATTTCACCACCTCGCTCACCTGACTTTCCCAACACACCACGAGTCTGTTGACGCTCCGCAAAACACCGATATGTAGGTTTCATCTCCAGACCAGACAGCAGGCGTGTACGCCTCATGACTGGCAGCTGCAGTCGCAGTAAAAGGAGCTGTGGCGATAGCAGCAGCAAAGCAGAATCGTGGCAGGAGGAAAAACAGACCGAGAACAGATGGTGAACAACGACGGCAGCAGCAGAAGCAGATGCGTAGCAGCAGAAGCAGCAGAGAGCAACAGAGAGCAACAGTAGCACACCGTTCCGTCTCGGGTCCGGCAAACAGTGGTTGCTGCAGGAGGATCCTTCCTTCCTCCCACCTGGCGGAGGGTTACAGACTGGCCTGAGCAACACTTCTACGCTGGAAAATCCTTCACCATCCCTAAACCTGTAAGAATTACCTCAATACACGACTGGGGTCTCTAAATCACTAGTCCGTGAACTACCAGCTTTACCGCAGTGTACAGATGAGTGAGCGAGATCCTCAAGTGCCATGGAAAACCTGTTGAGTATTTGGAATAAATCCCGAAGTGTTTACAGAAAAAATAGGATCCCTGTAAAGAAAACAGAGAAGTGAGAGCGATAAATCCCGGCTCATGAGTTCGAACACACCAGACTACTGAGTGGGACCATAGTGGGATCGTGTAGTACATGAGTTGTTGTGTCTGAAGAATCACTTGATAGTTTTATCAGTTGTCTTCCTTATCATGTTCCTGTTCTTCTTTACTTCTCTGTAAAGTTTGCTGCATTGTTGAGAGACCCACACGTTTTACTCTGTGATATTCTGACTGTGTTCTAAGTATTCCAGTGCTCTTACTTGCTTCACATTAATTTTAGGACGTCCTCAGTCTATTGTACTAGTTATGTCTGGTTCATCAAAGTTCTTGTGAATCTATGTCGGAGTTCTGAGGTCTCTAGGGGGATGAGGAGGGAAAATATCTGCTGTTTCTTGACTCATTCATGAGGACGGTAAGATCCTCGAGTACGATGGTACGACCCTTGAGGACGATGGTACGTATGACCTTGAGTACGGTAGTACGACCCTTGAGCACTGTGGCATAAGCACGATGGTGCGACCTTTGAGTATGATAACCTTAACTTCGACATGACACTGAGAATCAAGTCAAAGGTTAGTCTGTCATACCCAATATGTCGTCTCCCATTATCTAACAAGGAACGCCAGCTATCCGCTTGCTTCACCATAACACACTTGAAACGCTCGTATATCAAGCTCTCCACATGTGTCTGAGGTGAGGCTGGGCACCAAGTATGGGTCTTTTTAGGAAGATTAAAATATTTCTTAAATGAGGAATGAATGAAGAGAATGTAAACAACATCGAAAAAGAAAAACATGGATAGATGATTAGATTTTGATGACTAAGAGATAATGTTTCAAACCACAGAATATTTCTTCAAAAGGAGAAGAAATATTCTTGAAAAACAAAATGTCTCGTTTGTTGTGGAAAGCTGAGATATCAAGAATGGAGACGAGTATACGACTCGGAGAAAGAGTTTTACAGTGTTAGAAAGTTTGTAGATGTAAGAAAGACTTTGATGATTTACGAAGTTATAAGATATTGAAAATGTTTTCCCAAATGAACAAGAACCTTTTCGAACATAGATAAGAGATTTAAGCATAAACAGTTTCGAACGTAAGTTTCTACGTATCAGACCAGAATTTTATGGTATAAAGCAGAGTTTTCTACCGTAAACTGGTTTCGAATAGGATTTCAAACACCAACAAGAGTTTTCTAACATAAACAGGTTTTCTGTTAGAAACAAGACCGGTCAAAAATATTTTTGTAAATTGAAAGAACAATATATTTTCGTAAATCATACATAGTATGAGGCACACACTTCTAATGGTCTGTTAGAGTTGACCTGTTGAACACACACAGCTGCGACCCTTCAGCATGAAGACACGACCCTTGAGCATGACAACATGACCCTTGGGCACGACATTGTGAACCTTTAGTATGATGGTATGATGCATGACCTGATCAAAGACAAGACCATCATACATACGGTTTGAACTATACCGTTCAAGGGACGTACTGTCATGTTCAAGCATCGCAACAATATAATCAGGGGTAGCATCCTCATGCTGAGGGGTCGTACCAATCATGCTTGAGCATCGCACCGTCGTGTTCAAGGATTTCACCGTCGTGCTTAAGGGTCGTATCACCATCCTCAAGGGTCGTAACGACGTTTTAAGGGTCGTATCACCATCCTCAAGGGTCGTACCGTCGTTTCAAGGGTCGTATCGTAGAGTCGACGGTTCGCAGCGCTGAGCATCTGGGAACGGTAGCCGCGTAGCCTCTCCACCATCCTAGACACACTCGACATACACAGTGATCATCTTATCTGAAACATCTTATGATAAAGATAAGCACACTTCGTTCACACAATGAATGATCAATGAACGCCTCAGAACTAGAGATAAAGACGTACTGATAGTGAAGATGAAGAGCAGTTTGATATTGCACTGACACTGCCAACAGGATATGGGTCAAGAACAAGAGATCTCCAACCAATAAACCTGACCGTGAATTTGCACCAGGTCAAACAAAAGGAGGAAAAGTGAATTTGAAGCTCATGTGAAATGCCATCTTGGTTTGAAAAGGTAGAAAATGCAACGGATGTTCCATGAAGAACAGACGCACTCCAAAGAACATACGTTGCATGAAGAATAAACGTACCACAAAGAACAGATGCTGCACGAAAAACAGACGTGTTGCGAAGAACAGACTTTGCGTGGAGAACGAAAATGACGTGACGAGACCTGGCCCCAACTGTCGCGACGCTCAGGGATCTGTCGTGTGGCTGAGCTGCAGTCTTCAGGGGCTTTACAAATGTAGTTCTGCCGCTCGTGCCGTTCCTTCGACTCTCTGTACGTATAGAGATCTCTGTTGGTGCTGTTATAGGTGCTGCTGTTCCCGCTATTGCGTTAATGCTGTTGTTGCTCTTACTGCTGCTGCTGCTATTGACTCACGCATCCTGGTTCTGCCACGGGTGTTGCTGCTGTTGGATCGTACTTCTACAACTACAACAGCTGCTACAGCTGTTGGGTCATAGCTTCTGCAACAGCTACTCCTGCCGTTGGACCACGATTATGTACCTGCAACACACGCGCCTATTGTTGGATCATACTTCTGCTTTTGCCACAGCTCTTCCGACCATTGGATCAAACATCTGCTCCAACAGCAGCTGCACCGGTTTCTGGTTCACGATCCCTGCTTCTGCTGTTACTCCTGTGGCTCTGGTCGAGTCAGGTGTCCTGCTGTTGAGAGACGGTGCTGTGTTAGACTCCTGTTACATGGACGTGACAATTTCTATCTTTCTCCACCAGTTTCTCTCTGAAGATATTTCACCTCAGTTCTGTTTGTTTACTGTCTCTTCATGGCATAGAATACCTGTATGTCTTTTATATGGCTCTCTGTCCAGCAGATGTCACTGTCTGTCAGTATAGTACCTTCGTCTAGCTGCTACTGTGTGTGTGTGTGTGTGTGTGTGTGTGTGTGTGTGTGTGTGTGTGTGACCGGGTTTTTATTGATTCTCGATGGTGATGTGTTTATCTATTTCTTTTCCTGTTCTGTCTCATGGTGCGGAATGCTCCCTCTCTGGGGTTCAGTTCAATGTCTGTTCCCTCGGTAGTTCGACCAAGGAAAAGTCAACACCTGACAGTACAAATAAGGTGTAAGAAAATCTTGAAAATATAAGGAAAAAAGTGTTTCGTCTTAGTAACATTTATGGATAACACACACACACTAACACACACACACACACACACACACACACACACACACACACACACACAAACACACACACACACACACACACACACACACACACACACACACACACACACACACACACATACACACACACACACACACACACACACACACACACACACACACACACACACACACACACACACACACACACAAACACACACACACACACACACACACACACACACACACACACACACACACACACACACACACACACACACACACACACACACACATACACACATACACGTAGACCATGGAATCACCAACCAGTATCTCTGTCAAGATCTCGTAATTACGTCAAACAATAGCCAACATTTCAAAATACCCAGCATTTTACTTCGAGTTGCAAAAAAGGAGAAAACATATTACCCTCAGTTTTGCAAAACGTATAAAAAAAAGAACGACATTAAAAGTTGCAGGAACGTGGAGGAGCAGTTGAGGAGTTCAGCACGCTGATCACCACGAACTTCTTCCTGGGTTGAGATCCTGCACAGGAGGGATAAGTACCGTCAGAGGACAGACCTCCCTGCCCAGGGCAGCACTACTGCACTTTAACCATCATCCACACAAGCCACGCCCATGGTACATCTTCCATCACATACACTGTGCCCTCAGCACACTCCTCACACAGTGCATACAGAAGCCATACTCATCATGCCTTTCAGACATTGTATACAGAAGCCATACCTCTCATACAGGGTATACAGGTCACCACATCACGGTCAAGAATCTCAAAAAACAAGAAAAAAATCCTCCATCAGAAGGACACAAGACCTGGGATCCTTGTAAGTCCCTCAGTCCGGCTTTTATCTTACATTTATTTGTTTCCTCTTTGTCTGCTTATTTTTCTTCGATTTTCTCTTTTCCTTCTTGTTACTCCGCCAACAAGTTCCTCTCTTTCTCCTTTTTGATTCTATTTTCTTTATTTCTAGTTTTATGTAACACACATTACAACATGTCTCCTCTCATTTTCTTCATTTTTCATTTCCTGCTCTCCTTCCTCACCATTACTCTCCCCCTCTTCCATCATTCTACCGTCTTCTCATTTTCCCCCTCCTTCTCCTCCTCCTTTCCCTCTCTTCGTATTCTCACTGTTCCATCCTCATTTTCCTCCCTGACTCTTGCTTCTCTTCTTCATCTCCTGAAGTGTCTCTTTTTCCAGTTCTATCCTTCGTCCTTTCCATTATTCCCTCCTCACTCTTTTGACTCTCTCTTTTTCTTTCCTGCTTCTCCTCCCTTCTTTACCTCATCCCTTTTCTTCTCTCCCCTTTCCCCTTCCCTTTGTCCTTCCTCCCCTCCCCTTCTCCATCGTCGCTCCCCTGCCACCTGTCCCCGGCCCTGCTGGGGGGAGCAGCGGGCGGGCCTGGGGTTGGGTGGGTGCGACAGGGGCCGTTGGCTTGACACGGGAGACCCGCTATTAACCCTTGGCTCTCTTCCTGCAGCAGACGCTTCTGTTCTCTCCCGCCGCACCACCAGCAACACTGAGGAAATTGGGTGTGAGCAACGTGACGCTGATAAAGATTAGGAGCGGGGACTGGTGGAGGGCCGGAGGAGGAGCGGGGACTGGCGGAGGGCAGGAGGAGGAGGAGTGGAGACTGGTGGGGGGACAGGTGGAGGAGGAATGGGGACTGGCGAGGGGACAAGTGGCGGAGGAGCGGGGACTGGCGGAGCGCAGGTGGAGGAGGAGCGGGGACTGGCGGGGGGATAGGCGGAGATGACTTGGGGGTTAACAGAGAGGAGGAGTAGTATGGAGAGGAGGAGGAGGATATGAACTGGGAAGATGAGGAAGGAGGAGTGGAGAGCGTGGTGATAAGGAAGGTGGAGATTACAAAGTATCGCAATACTGTATGTTTGCTGTTGACTCTGGTGGGTAATGGAATTTCCTTATCTGCTTAGAGAGAGAGAGAGAGAGAGAGAGAGAGAGAGAGAGAGAGAGAGAGAGAGAGAGAGAGAGAGAGAGAGAGAGAGAGAGAGAGAGAGAGAGAGAGAGAGAGAGAGAGAGAGAGAGAGAGAGAATCATCTGTGGAAGCACGTCTAGCCTTCTTCCGAAGGGCTCATCGGTGAGGTCTTGCATGGTCCTGATGGAGATCCGCAGAGAGTATCGGAGGGAAAAGTTTGCGAGGACTCTGAGAGGAAACCATGCACAGATTTGACAAAATAACTACACCTCGTCGACACTGGGAGACAATCTTAACATGAAAACGAGAAAAAACAGAACATAAAGGAGAGAACATGAAGATTGAGAGTATTGTGAATATGAGTTTCACTGGACTCGAGGTGGTGTGAGTTCGAAGTTATATGACTGACGTGTGGATTCGAAAACCAAAGGTCATGTGTGTGAGTATGGTGTTCTGTGGCTCAGCTTTCCGGTTCGATAGTCCATGGTCACATGCATGAATTTGAAGATTTGTGATGTGGTGTGTGGGTTCAATAAACTGATTCCATTTGTGCTTTCGAGTATCTGCGATTCCGTTTATAAGTTAGATAATTTCCGTTCTCGTGTGTTACATCGGGCCTGTATGGTTCTTTTCTCTGGATTAAGCGCTGGTTTTGAGTTCGAAGACCCCAGTAAGTGTGTCCAGCTCTACGTAGGTTTGCGCCTCTAAAACCCCATTAAATACTCGAGAGAATGTCGGCTGGACCTGAATATCATCTTGACTCCTGGTCATTCAGTTTCTCGATTAATTTCACTCGAAGAAAAAAGATAAAGAGTTCCGAAATGTTTGTTTTAATTCATCAGTCTGACAATCTGGATGGTAATGGTAAGATTAACTGTATCATTACTGGTTCATTCATACATATACTGTACCACATACGTCCAACACTGCAAGTGACAAATATATCTTCAGAGCCGCACTCTCCATGTACCGATACAGGGACAACCGTCACAAAAGCGTGTACACGTAGGACGAAAAAAATATATAGAAAAAAATAAAATTTTCATGTAATCACGTGATTATGTGATGATGCGGGCCTGTATATTACACTAATTTGAATAATAAAAGCCAAAAGCATGTTAATGACATCATTAGCCAGCAAATATACCGACCCTTGACCTGACCACACATTCATTTTACCAGACACAACAACGCTTAACATTCTGGCCTTTCTCATAGACGATTATTTTGGCATTCGCGACTGAGAAGGCCAAAGTATGGCTCGCTGAAACATACTGAAACATGTGTTTACAGTTCTGTGTTGAGAAAGAATCTATAAATGATGATATACTCAGAGCTGATGATTCCACTGTACATTTCTCAACTTTCTGTACAACACATTAAGTTCTATTTCAAGTTTCGTCTCATCGGAAAATAACCAGCCACAATCACTGTGATTTTCAGGTTTCCAGACATTATACTTGAGTGGCTTGTTATTTGGACCATTACAGGAAAGTAGCTCGAGCCAGACTGACTGTAAATGACCATAATGAACTCTCGTAACGATTCTAACTTCTGACACCGGCGGTCGATTTATTTACCTAAAAGTGAAGCCCCGAGACGACTGGCTATTTATTTACAAGAGTTACACGAGTAATTACGGAATACGAACACGTTGCATGAGCCAGGTGCCGGCGGCTCCGAGGTAGCCTCCGTCAGCAGCCGGAAACGTTGACTCAGTACACCAAGTTTTCCTTTGTCGTCCCTCGTCCGTGCCAACCTGAGGCTGACATTGTTTGCAGAGGTCAGAAATGTTGTCGAACGTACCTAAACACACACTGGATACACAAGTTGGTCGCTAGGGTTGTAGGACCACATAGAGGAAGGGAACTGAAACTTTCGACAACACATTAGGGTGACGGAAGGAGAGAGGAACCAGCCATACAATGTAGTGACCCTCAACAGAAGTCGAAAATCACGAGTGTAAGATGCATTAAGTAAGCCTAACGTGTCTTACAGAGAGGAGCTCTGCTTCAGAACGACGCGAGATGGTTGGTATTGGGTCGCTGACTATACAGTTGTGGACCTAATGAAAATTAATTTCAGAATACTGTATATTCCTGGATTTTTTTTACCTGGAAATGACCTGTCCGCGAAGTTAAAGTCAACTGAAGTCATAGAGAGGCGGGCGTTGTGGCCTTAGTAGTGGTGGTAGACCGAGAGACATTCGTCAGCTGCAGTAAAGAGACACCAGCTACTTGTGACCGGAAACACAGGGAGCAAGAAAGGGAAGAGGTGGTCCTCAGGACTCCTGGTTGAACTTCCGGGGGAAAATGTTGAGTGGTGTTAGAGGAGGGAGGACAGTGAAAGAAAGAGAGAGAGAGAGAGAGAGAGAGAGAGAGAGAGAGAGAGAGAGAGAGAGAGAGAGAGAGAGAGAGAGAGAGAGAGAGAGAGAGAGAGAGAGAGAGAGAGAGAGAGAGTAAAAGGGGGATGGAAGGAAGATATATAGAGAAGAGTGCAGAAAACAAAGAAGGGGGAAGACTGTTGGGAACACAGGGTGACAGCAGCGACCTGGGGAAAGCTGTTTCACTCGTGGCAATGATAACATACGTGACCACTCTGCTGATCACAGGTGCTGTGATGATCATGTGGCCACTGTGCTGATTATAGGTGCTCTATTGACTATGCTGCCACTGTGTTGATTATAGGTTTTCTGTTGGTCATGCGACCACTGTGTCGATTGTATGTACATTATTGATTATGTGGCCACACCATTTATCATATATGTTCTGTTGATCATGTTGCCACCGCGTTCATCGTATGTGCACCGTTGATCACGTGGCCATTGCATTGATCACATGTGCATTGTGTTAATCACATGAGCCTACTGAGGATCATGTGACTATCGAGTTGATGATGAAACCTTTGCACTCAGTATGTATTGATTACGTGGCTAATGTATTGTTTACATAGCCAGTTGTTCCATTAAATACTGACAGCTTGGGAAGGGGAATAAGACGCTCTATGTTGAGAAACTTAAATGTATAAAACTCTATGACCAGACTAGCAAAAAGATAGCTTCTGGCTCCCAAACTCTTCTCCATAACTTAAGAAAAGACATGAACAGGCAGATAATAACAGGTGGCAATAACATAAGAACGCGCAATAACCCGCCAGCGGGAGTCGTAGTGTTGAATGAGCTCACGTCCTCATCTTGATGAACACACCCAGGCCAGGCCAGGCGGCCGAGTGACACGGCCAAACGACGCAGGAAAAAGATACAAAGACATAGCGGGACGACATGTGGGGGAGACCACAGGGAAACGCCCGAGCGAAACATTAACGAAACGACGCGAAGGAACGACGAGAAGAGTCACGAAGTCTGGACGCGACACACTTGGTACACGCCAGAGATCCATAAAGAAACGACTTGTCACAGCAACACAGAAAAAAAAACCTACCGTCGACACGGTGAATAACAGCTACACGCCAGACAACAACCCAGGCAAATGACAGGAAGAAATAATATACCAAAAAGTTATAGAGGACAACGACAGGGAATAACGACACAGTAAAACAACACGACAAAAACACATAAAGAAACTACAACGAGTGAGTCGCTCAAACATCACATGATACGACATGGCGGAATGACACACTGCTGATACTTGAAGGTTGACTGTATAACATTATAGACGAAACAGCAGACTGAAACTACACATCAGGGAGACGCAGGAAGAAAGAGTTATACTGAAGTATGTACGTAAGAAACGAGATGCCACAAAACCATGAAAATCAAGACACTGTTGTCCTCGCCATTAGGTAGACACCAGCCATCACGAATAAATGTGCCTTGAGTTCTCCCCAGCTGTGAGGCTAACATGTTAATCCTCTTGGCTGGAGCGGAATCAATTTATCACTATTTTGTGACCCTTTGTAAAGTCCTGACTCACTCTGTCATTGTTTTTTGACACTGCTTGAAGTAATTGAGATGAGAGAAGTGATGGTTACAGACGAGGGGTGAGGGGCGTTGATAACGCTAGAGAGAAGATGGTTGCAGACGAGGAGTGAGGGGGAGTGTAGGGGCAATGTACAGGTAATGGTGATGTGATCCTGTTCGTAGAATGTCGAGATGAATGTCATGGTCTGCTGAGTTAAAGCTTCCCGAAATAGAAAAGATTTTTTATATCTTCACACACACACACACACACACACACACACACACACACACACACACACACACATACACACACACACACACACACACACACACACACACACACACACACACACACACACACACACACACACACACACACACACACACACACACACACACATCCTCCACACCATGACTCACTCGCTACCTGCGTGAGAGTGAGGCAGCTCACCGGAGTCCGTCACCTTCCCTGAAGCACTCAGGCATCACACATCGTCTCACAGTAACTCATCTTTTCATAAAAGCGGAACACATCTTTCATAACCCTTGACAAGATACAGCTGATTAAGTGATCAAATGCATCAAGCAGCACACGGCTGGCCCGGGAGACCCACACTTCAGATCGTAACCCAAATTGTTCCTCCCTAAACATGTTTCCGGATAAATAACCTCATCACATCGTGGGCGCATTAGCCGAGGGGACGAGTGGTTCCATTATGGTGTTGATAACAGTTGTCATACAGCAGTAAATCACCTTAATGTTGCCCTGGGGCTCACATCTGCACCCCAGGTACCCTAACTCATCCTGTGTGACTGACCGCTGCTGCTGCTGTGGTGGTGGTGAGGGTGACGGGTGGAGAGAGAGAGAGAGGCGGCCAGGTGGCAGTGGGAGTGAGAAGTGACTGAGTGACAGAGGCGAATTTAGTAGAGGGTTAAAGGAAAAAGGTTAAGCGGTGTCTGGGGAAGTGGTGTGAGGGTGAAGGAAAAGGGGGTACGTTGTTGGAGTCAGATGGTTTAAGAAATGGTTGGACGAAACTGTAGGGATAAGTGGTAGCGATGGAGGCAGCACTGGAGAGAGTAGTGTGGTGATGAGTGTTGGATTTTGAAGGTAATGGTATTGGTGTAAAGTGAAGTTAGGGATCGTAGTAGCGAGTGTGTCTGTTTGTGACGTTTTCTGAGGGAGGGGAGATAGAAGCGGTGGGGGAGCCAGAGGAGGAGAAGGGAAGGTTGAGGTGACATAGCAGGTCTGGTATGGTGTCAGTGATACATCTGGCTGTTCTACCAACCGTCACACACCAGGTGAGGACACCAACGCTGTGGTGATCGTCCGGAGGCTCTGAATGAACCCACTGTGAAATCTTAACCTTCTCAGGAAGGTGAACGTGGCATTACTAAGTACATCAGAACAGCAGTGATGATGGTGATGTTGATAGTAGTGAAGGTGGGGATGATGATGGTGGTGGCCCAGGTGGCAGGCCGGCAGCCCTCCGTCAGGCTGGTGACCACAATAAAGAATACCTTGACAACCAGTGACGGGGTTGTGACTGTACTGGGTGAGTGCACACCCTGGTTGCCACTGCTCATGTCTTTACGTCACTCCGCCTACATAATATACTGTGCACCACCAGCCGTGCCCTCCCACCCTGGAGTTGTTACTCTCGACTGACCACATCATCTCAGATTATTTTTCCTTCCTTCATAAGGGAACAAACGTTCATTTCTTCCTATATTTTCCTTCTTTCCTTTTCCTGCTCATTTCTTCCTGTAGATAACCATCGCTCAAAATTTCTTTATTCCAGACTCAGTCAACCTGGAACAAGGAAAGCACGATGTATTACGGTCCAGTAAAACCCCACGTGACATCCTCTCTTTGATCAAGGCCTCAGCTGGAAAACCGTCAGTGTCTGAAATAACTAATTCTAACTTAGGCAACAGTGCTATCCTGGGATAAACAACGTCATTCCACATGAAAACAACCCAGGCAGACATTTCCAAGGCTAGCGATGAGTGGCATTTCCATAACTACGTTTTACGGACAGTTAGTGACGTCAGAGTCAAGTTAGCAATTCAGCGTTAGTAAACAAATGGTTGCCCATCAACCTAACTGTCAAAGAAGTTTGAAAAATCAGTCAACTAAACATGTGAATAAGAACAACCGAGTGTAACTAACCATTTAAGATAACAAATGATTCAGATCTCAACCAGATAAGGCACTGACAAATTACCCAGCTGAGCAGCAGACAACCACAGATTCGTATTTCAAGTCAACCAAGAAACTGTTGATCTTACGAGCGAAGCTACAGATCCTCGCTACCAGAAGTATGATTACCGAAGTTCTTAAGACAGTAACAAAGTAAAGAATTTCCGAACCATGTGACGAGCTATCGAATCCCTTAGCTAACAAATTCTCTAACTGCCTAGCAAGCTATTGTATTTCCCAGTTTAATGACAGAGTAAAGAATCTTTTGATTGGATAAGAAATCATCAACCTTACACGCTGATAAGTAGGCAGTCTGCCAATTATCAAACGATAATGACCAATGTGCTAATCAACGTACTGAGTGAACTATCAACTTGGAGCAGACTAACAAATTGATTAACTAGTTAAAGGAATGACAAACAATCCCTGGGAATTCTGACTAACAACCACTTCTCTCACCGACATTATGTACGAATCAACTTCTAAGCAATGATCACTACACTGTACTACACGAGGCATCATCTTCCATGTTCTTGTTGGCTTGTTCTCTCTCTCTCTCTCTCTCTCTCTCTCTCTCTCTCTCTCTCTCTCTCTCTCTCTCTCTCTCTCTCTCTCTCTCTCTCTCTCTCTCTCTCCAGTGCTTTGATATCACGGACAAACGACGGGTGATGTAAAAGGTTTTATTTCAGTGTTCAGCGTACAGTTTGTTTCTTCAGTGGCACGGCAGTGTGAAAACTCGAGAGACTGCGTCTGGCCTTGACACATCGTGCTAAAACTGACAAACATTTCAATTTTTCTCGGACGTGTACACGGAAGGGAAATGATCTAGAGCGATATACTTTGTGAATGTACCACATAGTTACATCATAGTTGCTCACCACGTAACAGGAAGGAGATGACGCAGACATCTCACTATATTGACAATATTGTTTTCAGCAGAGAAAACTTGGGACAGTAAACTTTTCCAGCATTGTTAGATTACGAAAAAGTAAACTTTTCCAGATAAAGCCAGCTTGTGGCACAGTAAACTGCCTGAACTGGAGTTTATATCATAAGTTGAATGATCCAGTGGTACACATCTTACCTAATGTAGAACTTCTATCATGTGCAACTCTTAACTTGTCAAGTTGCAAGGGTTCTGAGGTCATCTATATCATTTGAGCTTTAAAAGATATGAAAGTCACGACTAGATAGATATATAGATAGATACATACATAGAAATAATCAAGGAAAATATCTCATAATAATTCTCCAAGTCGACAGAAAGTCAAAAGATACGAAGCAAATGATCACAGAATCTTGTAAAACAGAACAATTAATTACTTATTCACATCCTTAATATCCTTAAACATATATTACAACTCCAGATTCGAGTTCAGCACGAAAAAGAGTCGTTTTACTGAGGTTTTCAAGCAGATCTATAGCAATTACAAAAACACCAATCTATTTTATCCCCACAAAACTTTCTATTTGAAATTAAGATTTGGCATAATGAAAAGCTTCTATAGGTGATATAATCAAGGAACATATAATCCTGGTGTTCCTCCTCCGTGAAACGGATTTCTTATTCACCATAATACTCACGAGCGACATCGCCATCCGTGTATAGCGAGGACAGTTACTTATATGACCGTAATCCTGTGTGACAGTTACCTCTTGTCCAGTCTAAAACAAGTGGAAAGATATGAACGGTTCCGGAGAAGTAGGGCCCAGCAGCCCCGAGCCTGGGGCCTCCCTAACCCTCCCTGCTCCTCTGAGTTAAGTCGTTTACATGTCTTGTGTGATGGCGTGTTGAAGCTGTGTACATATGGGTTCAAATCCTCTTCCAACGCCTCCCGGCTCCTCCTCCTCCTCCTCCTCCTCCCTCCCCCACCACAACCTGGCAAGTGTGACAGCATCAATTAACTGTTAATCACAGGTAAAGACACGTAACCACCAGAGATTAGCGATTACACCTGTCTGATGAAGTCATATGTGAGACATTTGTCAAGGTCTGGGTGAGGGTGCCAGAGACGGTGTTTCCTGCCGACTGTTGGTACGTGTGTTGGTGGTGTGTAGAGGATGTTGGTGGTGGGGAAGAGGTGTTGATTTAGGGACTGAATGCTAGTGATGGAGATGGGGGTGTTGGTGTTGGATACTGGGTGCTGGTGGTGGGGACGGGAGATGTTGGTGGTGTGAAAATGGTGCCAGTAGTAAGGAGAGGGTGTTCATGGCATGGTGGGGACGAGGTGTTCTTAGTGTAGAAGTTTGACGTGAGGCGAGACATTGTTGGTGGTACCTGTAGCTATGTTGGTGACGAAAGGGTTGTTGTTGGTACATATAGGAGTGTTAGTGGTGTTGATGTGAATGCTAGCAGTGTTGTTGGTGTGGATGTGAATGCTAGCAGTGTTGGTGGACGAGAGGCGCTAGAGGATTTTGCGGTGGGCTGAAGTAAGTTGGTGGTGCTGGTGGTCGTGGATAGGTGGCGTTGGTGATGATGATGAGCACTGGTGGATGATGGGCTTGAGGGCTGGTGGGTGGAGGTGAGCGTGAAGGTTGATGGGTTGGAATGGACGTAAGGACCGATAGATGGAGAGTGGAATGAGTGCTGATGGGTGGAGGTGGGATTGAAGGCTGCTTGGTAGGGGTGGGCGTGAGGGCTCTTCGTAGGAGATGGGAGTGATGGCATAGGTTGGGATGTATAAGGCTAATGACCATACGACAAGGAGGAGGGAAATGAGAGAAAGAAGGGATGAACTCGACCCAGGATGAGGGTAGGTGGAGGGCGGCACGCTCGGGGAGAGGCAGAGAACGGCTATCTACCTTCGCGTCTCAGGTTAATGGAACTGTCTGATTTATGGTCAGGATGTGACGCCAGGCTGTGGTCATGTGGTGCTTGCTGCTGTGGGCCTGGCTCACCCTCAGACCATGCTGCTGTGTGCCTGGCTCAACTCCAGTCTTGCTGTTGTGCGTCTAGCTCAGTCTCAGTGCTTGCTGCTGTGTGCCTGGCTCACCCTCAGTGCTTGCTGCTGTGTGCTTGGCTTAGTCTCGGTGCTTGCTACTATCTGCCTGGCTGCCTGGTACATGGGAAGGCCTCTGCACATGCTTATAGGTCAATTTGTGCATCTCGCTGTTAGTAAGTGGGTGTTCAAGATCACCTCAGATCCTGCTTGAGGACGAGTCAGTGTTCATTAGCGACGAATGAATCTTGTTATCGATAGTTGCAAAGTTTTAATCATCGGTTGTAAAAACAAGAAAGCCTGTTACTATATGAGTTCTGTCAAGCTGCAAAAAGAATACTAGGAAAAAGACTTGTATATACTAATCTCTTGTGACTTAAAGCCAGGTATACCAAGCACGGATGCTGTATAACAGAATGGAGAAAATACAGCATTGAGCTACCAAGATGATCCTCTGACAAAGAAACAAAGAGAAGACGAAACAATTTAGATACGTTCAGCTTAGAAAAGAGAAAGTTAAGAGGTGATCTGATATAGGTATCAAAAACTATGATAAGCTCTGATAAGTGTGATCTAAGAACTACTTAAGGCTTCATTGGACTGATTATACCCGTAGGAATGGATTCAGACTCGTATCCAAACGTTTTGTCTCGAATGAGAAGTGCTTTTTCTTCAAAAGAATTGTTAAATGTTGGGACGATTTGCCAATTAGAGTTGCTGAAAACAGTACTTAAGATACGTTTAAAGACAGGCTTGATAAATGCTTCGCTTCAAGTCCACAACTTTCATTATTTGCGCCTCCATAATCAAACTGACTGTATGTATGCCATCTGATATTTACCACATTATATGTGAGTTTCTGATACCCTCCACCATCACAAACAACCTCGAAAGGACCCACTGGTCTGCTATTGTTATTCCTAAATATAGATATTTTATAATGTTTCTCTGAGACAGCAGTTAGTGAATAATTATGAAATATTTGAAACGTTATGATTTCAAAGCTTAATTATGAGAATGATTGATACCGAAGTAATATTTCAGCCAAAATATCTTAATACTCATGACATTTTGAAGGACATCAATGCACAAAATTAGGCCATTTTTCTTTACGTCAAAATTGGAAGGTAAGAAAATGAAAGACTTCTTTGCCTTATATCACAACATAAGGTATATAATGAAGCGAATACTTATGAAATGTAATAAACTTAGTTATTTCAAATATCAATTACTGGACACAATGGTCCCAAAATTCCTCCTGAGGCCGATATCTTTTGAGTAATCATGAAGAACACTTAGGAACTATCTTAAGCACGTAATTATTCAAAAGGCTGATTACTGGAGTTAATGGTTTCAAAACAACATTTCTACTCAGAATCTTCTCCAGTCTGAAAAATAGGACTTTTATGTTATCTAAGATGGCACTGGCAGCAGAATGCCTTCAGCAAGTCATCACATTAAGGCTATACATAAATCCTAGCCTGAGCCAGGTACCCACTTTACTGACCAACCCGCACAGGAAGATAACAGCTGGGTTGACCGTGGACCGACTGCCTTAACCAGGGTTCGAACCGAGACCACGGGCGGCCAGTGAATGCGTCATGGTCAGCAACGCTAAACTCTACACCATAAAGCAGATCTATTTTCCTACGGGAAATAACAAAACATACAGGTGGTATGGTTCAGTGTATTACTCGGGCGAAAAAAAATATTGTTTCGAGGGTGGAGTGTGATATTATGTAAAACTTCTTGATATTAAACGCAAAATATTTTCCATTTTCTTAGACCGAAAGTTAGTCAATGATTATGAAGTAATTATGAAATACCTGAAATGTGTAATTATTCGAAAGCCTAATTACCAGACTGAATGATCCCAAAACAAACTATCAACCAGAGTTTTAGCCAGGATAACAAGCATGACGTATACTCGGATTTTACTTAAAGATATTTTCTGACAAAAATGCAGGTAATAGTTCAAGATATTTTCTGGCAAAAGAAAATGAAGAATCAAAAGCAGAATATATCATAACGTGAGGCTTTGTTTTCTTGAAATGATAATGAGGAATATTCCAAAATGTTTCCTACGGACTATAGTTGGTGAAGATAAAGTGAATAATGATGAAATATTAAACGAGTAATTATGTCAAAGCCTAATTATCTGACTGAATGTTCTCAGAGCAATATTTCAACCCCATTAATCTTATGCAACATGAAAACTATGACAAGTAATGGCCAGTTGGAGGAAATTTATTTTTGAAGAAAATGGCAAAAACTACGGATTATATATAGGTCCAAAAAAAACTTATTGTTCCACAATTGGGATGTGACATACTGAACTGTTTCTTTACCTGATGTGATAATGCAAAATGATAATATACAACATTCTATAGTGTTCGCCATGGCCGACAGCTGGTGAATAATTAAGAAATAATTATATATTTGTGAAATATGATAAACATGCATGTGTTTGAAAGCTTAATTATAGGTTTTGATGGTCTGAAAACAACATGTTGACCTCAAACTCTTATCCAACATGGAAAATATGACCGATGCTGATACGTTGAAGGGAATCTGTTACCCAGAGGAAATCTGGTTAAGTTTAATGTCTCCAAGAACCAGTTTCTACCTCGACTGAAAATTCCTTACAACTTTCCTTTCTCCTTTGACGGTTCTGTTATTCCAACCCTTGACTCGGTGACCATACTTGGTGTTACTGTAACGTCCACTCTTTCTTGTGAACAACAATTCACTGAAGCTGGGACTCCTGCTTAGATGTCGAAATTTCTTTTCTTATGAACAGCTGCTTCGTTGAATATACAAAGGTTTGACTCGTCCTTGTATGGAGTACGGCTCTCACATCTGGTTCTCGCTCTGCATCCTTACTTGACAGGTTGAGTGGAAATCCGTCCGACTAATAAACTCTCCCAGACTAACTTCGGTACTTGACGCACTTGCCCAACGTTGCAATGATGGTTCTCTTTCCCTCTTCTGTAGGGAATTGCTTAGGAGAAAGAAATTGTTTCTGAGTCGGAATATGACTTAGTGAAAGTTTGTTTTTCTTGCCAGTGTGATGGTATGAGCCATGAGCACAACAGCATGATTCTTACAGTCGACATTACGACCCTTGTACATGACGCACCCAGTGAGCATGACGATATGACTCTTGAGCATGTTAGTATGACAAGTGAGTACGACGTTATGATCCTTAAGCACGACGGTACGACCTATCTGCACTATGATACGACTCTTGGGGATAATGTCCTACCTTTTGACCTAATGCCTAAGGGTCAGGTCAAAGGCCACGCTATCATATCCTAGGGTAGTAATGTAATGCTCGAGGGTCGCATTACAAAAAGTTAATATCTCAGATAAACTGGGTGAACTCACGTCAATTCACAACAATTCTTTCAGCATGGAACCCCATTCAACTCCGTAAGAGTGTAGGAAGTTAGTGATGGCGGAGTGAGGGAATCCTGCACAACTTAGTGACACGGGGTTTCCTTGTCTATATACTTAGTGCTTTTTCAATATTTCGTCTCTGAATGTTTACTGATGATGAACATTCTGATTTAGATGAACTAACGTATGAATCACGAATGCTTGCTGTCCACGAACAGCTGGGACGGGAAGACCATCTGTCACAACTGTCAAGCTGCCTTACTCTCAACTCCCGAAATAAAGAGAGACTCTCCCAGCTGTAAAGTGAAGTGCATTGAGCTTCAGCACTGACGACTGACGTCTCACGGAGAACCATGCTGACGAAGGAGTGTTGTTGTCGCTTCTTAAGGCGGGTGTCACGATGTCAGGCTCTCAAATGTTATGTTTTCTGTCCGCGGAAGAACAGCTGCGTGACAGACATGTTATGTGCGTCGGAGAGGTATATCACTGTAAACAATGTGGCCACTTGTCATACCTGCCAGAAGGAAATGACATATGTACTTAGGCAGGTGGAAAGATAAACTGCAGAATATAAAATGAGAAGATTGCATGAAAATACCAGCGGAGAGGGGTAAAGAAATCCTCAGAATAACATGAAGCAGAAAACAGGTATCTCTTGAATGACAGGAATGTTAGTACCACCACAGGTGGCCCATAAATATCTCTCTCCCCCCTGCCAACACTTGATACATGAGCCCCAGTACCCAGACCCTCCCTCCTTGCCATGGGGGTCCCTCTGTCTGCTAACATGATTGGATATATTTTCATCAAGATCCGAGGTCTGCCCGCGATCCAGAATATGGCTGTCATGTTTCCAGGATATACATACAATATATATATATATATATATATATATATATATATATATATATATATATATATATATATATATATATATATATATATATATATATATATATATATGGAAGCACATGCAGACGGGCACACAGGTCATGATGTTGGCGTAGTCTGAAGCCAATGTTTTCACTCTACTTTTGTTGTCTTATTACCAGGAGGAACACCTGCCTAGCACCCTCCTGCACTGCCCCCTTCCCTTCCCGTTCCAGTAGACAACAAATGAAAAAATAGAAAAACAATGACAGCTTTACCATTCACGAAATAACGATTATAAAAACTTCTTACTTCTTGAGACTTGTGCCTAACGTAATACCAGTCTGGTGTACAGTAAACACGTCATCAGTCTACAGATGACGCTCGTACTTACACCACTTCAGACGATGACGGAAAAACATAGTGAATAGACCTACCAGACGCCAGGCGGTGCGGCCCTTAACCTGCCAGTGCGCCAGGTGGTGCAGCCCTCAACCTGCCAGTACGCCAGGCGGCCCAACCCTCTCCTGCGTCAGGTGGTCTGACTCCCTCCTGCCTGTACGCCAGATGGTCCGACTCCTTCTTGTCCTTGCTGTAAGCTGGAAATACATTCTGAGGAGCGAGTAGCAGCAGGCGGCCGTCACTGGTGCGGAGCTTCTGAGTCGTGACCATCCGAAGCAGAAGTCGAGCTGCTTCATTACTATTATTAACGTTTATTGGATAGAAACTGATACAGTGTTTGATCATTTATATGGTACAACATTACATCAGGTTACACTCAACAAGGTACATGAGCATAGTCAGAAGACTATCACAACCACCCAGTATGGGTGATAATTGTTAATGTGGTCACAGTAATACATAATGTACTAGATACAGATACATCAGCACCTGAGAAACAGAATGTACAAAACAAGGACCTCACATAATATTAAGGAACCTAGGATAATTGCTAAAGTGGTCACAGTAGTACAGAAAGTGCAAATGATGAAAACTGTTCAGTTCTGCTGCTGATCGAGCTGCTTCAGAAGCAGCGAATCTCCGGGACAAGTAGTGCGTCGAGAGTGGAACGAAGATAAAATTTATATTCAACTGTACCGCCAGAATCAGTAGCACTTATACCAGAAACAGTGGACGTATCTGTAACACCAGGAACAGCAGCAGCACCTCCAGTGTTGCTGGACCATGAAGTCAACAGTAGCACCAGGAACAGTGACTATCATTACCATCACTGCCACTAACACCAGTGGTAGCACTACCACCACCAGCCCCACCGTCACCGACAGCCGCACCACATCAGTGGAAGTGAGGGGGAGGGGCAAGACAATGGCGTGTCGTATGACAGATGAGCCAAATGACAGGTTGTCACAAGGCCCATACAAGCCGGGGTCGGCTGGCGGTGTGCCGAGGCTCTCCCCCTTGTGAGTGACGGGTCCTCACGTCCCACCAGAGGGTAGGAGAGCCGTATGATGAGGTCCCTCCCTGCGTGGGTAACGGTGCCTCACGTCTCACCACGGGGCTGTCGAGACGCTGTTGAGTTCCTCTCCTGTGTTAGTGACGGGTCCTCAAGCCTCACCACGGTGGGGTAGGATGAGGTTCTCCTCCCTGTGAGTGACGGGTCTTCACGTTCCACTAAGGGGTCAGGAGGTCCGCAGGGTGAGGTACTCCCCTTTGTGAGTGACAGGTCCTCACATCTTGCCCTTGAGTTTATGCTTCTTAGGGCAGGGTAATGGTGAACAGGTCATGCTTCGTGGTCGTTTGTCAGGTCAGCCCAGGTCAAGCCAGCGTTTGGTCCAGGCCAGGTCAGTAGTTATCCCGGGTCACACCACCAGTTGGCCCAGGTCAGGCAAATGAGTTGAGTTGTAATTACCCGCCTAAAACTGAGCATACTGACCTGTAACTCTGGCTAATGACCTGACCGGTGAGTACTGACCTGTAAATGGCGACTGACCTGACCTGTGAGTACTGACCTGTTACTGGATATTGACCTTAGCGGTGAAAACTGGCCTGTAAATAGAGGCTGACCTGATCTAGTGATGTCTTGTAACTAACTGCTGACCTGACCTGTGAGTACTGACCTGTAACTGGCTGCTGACCCAACTAATGTTTCCACTTCTCGCCAGTAGCTTAGGCAACCTATGTCTGTAACTCACTTGTGACGGACTCATAAATTGTATGTCACATATGACAGTAACTACATACCTGTAACACCTGTGACAGACTCGTTACCTACAACAGGTTACCGTTGGCAGATGTCCTGGTTTGACTATCTACCTCACCTGTGATTAGTCAGCTGTAACACTAGCAGACATTGTTTACGCATCATTATTAGCACTGTAATACAACACCAGGTACCCTTTCGTAGATTTTCTAGAGCTATCTATTCATGTATATATATATATATATATATATATATATATATATATATATATATATATATATATATATATATATATATATATATATATATATAACATACAAACCTCCAACAGCCTAGATCGATCCCGCGACCCCTGTGCAACAGGCGGGAGCGCTACCGCCAGGGCAGGCTATCATAGCCTAGCGGTAGCGCTCCCGCCTGTTACACAGGGGTCCGGGTTCGATCCTGGCTGTTGGAGGTTTGTATGTTCTATGAAGGTGCGCGTTCATATGCACTTTGTTCGTATATATATATATGTATTTGCACTTTCGTATGATGATCACATCGTCAGGGGAGATACAAAGATGAGATAGATGACGCAGAACAGTCAGTTGATACACAAGAAAGAGACGTAGCGAACACGTCATTGGTAAACAAGCGTTACCGGATGGTGGTGTTCGGGTCTGGCATAATGCCTGTCATAAAATTTAACTATGTGGACAGGAAAGGGAGCTGCTTAAAAATTTTGCCTACGACAAAGCTATCCAGTTTGTACAGACCTGCACTAATATTAATGTTACAGTTTTATGCGTATTTGATCATGAAGGATTCAATGATATTTCTCGTGGTAAAGGAATTAGTTAATAACTGAATTACCGTTACACCAGTCAATACAATGGTCACAATTCGTAATATGATTAAACAAAGCATTTGATTTTTGTCCTGTTCTTATACTATATTCATGTTGCTTGAGTACAGCATGAAGATCCTTACCAGTCTGCCCAACATAAAACATATCACAACTTTTACAAGGTATTCTGTAAACACAGCCCTCAGAATTTTCTTGATGAGTTTTTGATAAAGATATTCTTCATAGTATTGTTATTGCTGAAGGCTACATTTACATGAAAGGATATAAGCGACCTAGGAAGTAATGCAAAATTATCACTAAAAGGGAGAACTAAAAGATTTTTTGGTATCAGAGGGAGGTTTGGGTTTAACTCTACAAAATGACGTTTTTGCCAACATAAGAGATTTATCAATGAAAGATCTAGGATACTGCAACTTGGATCCAATAGAATATATCTTCTTAAACTCATCATCAATTAATTCCGGACTGCATATACGTAATGCTCAAAGGAACATCGACTGGAATGATAATAGTTTAACTCTGTCATGTTGAACTGAGTAATAATCAAAATAAGAACAAGCATTGGTGAGTTTCATGTATAGGCCAGAAACATGTTTGATTTTAGCATATACAGAAAACCGAACAATGTTTGTTGTTATGTTCGTCATTACTCAGCATAACATGACAGAGTTAAACTACTATCATTCCAGTCGATCTTCCTTGGAGTTACACACTGTGTAGATGCAGTCATCCAATAACGTCTGATGTTCCACATGGACAACAACGTAAAACTCTTCCTCGGATATCTATTCATCAGTTATACTTGTTCAAAGTTGCATCAAATTACATTTTAGCACCGAAACGCAATATCTGTTAAGTCAAGGCATATTACCGACTTGCCAGACACGGACATAACATCGGAAACTGTTTTTTTCACATCATTTTCTTCTTTCGCTCGAACAAACAGGAGAGGTAACATAAAGGACATGACACGGTGTGCGGAGCCCCCTCACCTGCTGTGTCTGCACCACACGGTAGCATAATACAACTCAGGTAGAATAATAGAGATGGAAGGAGGTGATAGTTGAGGCAGCGTGACAGCCCGACTCTCTGAACCATCCATTACCAGGCCTGACGGATGACCGTAAACAAATGAGATGATCTCAGGGAAGATTAGATGCTCAACCGTCAGCTGTGGGGGGTGCTGTGGTTCACTCCAGAGGTGAGACAGTACAAGGACTGGCAGCAGTGGTTCATCCCAGAGGTGAGAGTACAGGATTGGCAGCTGTGCTTCACCCCAGAGGTGAGAGTACAGGATTGGCAGCAGTGCTTCACCCCAGAGGTGAGATAGTACAGGACTGGTAGCAGTGCTTCACCCCAGAGGTGAGACAGTACAGGACTGGTAGCAGTGGTTCACCCCAGAGGTGAGACAGTACAGGACTGGCAGCAGTGGTTCGCCACTGAGGTGAGACAGTATGAGACTGGCAGCAGTTGAGAGAGTCATTACAAGGGTTGGCAGGTGTGGTTCATCCTGGAGGTGAGTCATTTCAAGGGATGATAGCTGAAAATATCATCGGTTCACTCGAGGAATCACCTATCACGTCACTGGGGGCTCTGGTTGCCTAAGGGTCTGGGGTGTAAATTTGATGATACTACTACATTCTCAAGGGTTAAGAGTCCAAAATGTTACAATATCTGTGGTTATCCCGCAGATGAAGGAACTAAGCTGATGATAACTTTGGCAACCACGTTGAGTCACACCTGACGATGCCTTTAGCTAATGCGCGGTCGCTAATTTCAAACTATTGATAATCGTATAATTGTCCATGGATTGTTAGGGAAGCTTTTTGATAATCTTTACCCTCGAGCTCGAATTACCAATACTGTGATGGCTTTGTTAAGGTCAGGAATTAGCTATGTTAAACTTGTGGATGGGTTTAACAATATGACGATATCTGTGATCACTTCGTGTTAGTATGAGGGGTAACAACACAGCTGAACTGGCGGAACCTTTAGCAACAGCTGTGCCAGTGACATCACCAGGCAGACTTACAGCGTGTTCCTGCCAGGGCAGTGGACAGTGTGAGGAGTTCAGACGAGTCAAGTTGTAAAAGAAGTTCTGTTATGCTTTTGTTGCTTTCTTAACAAACTACAACAGATACACACCAGGCAACATACGACCTGTTCTCGTAACCCTTGAAAACATAACCTTACCAACTTTATGACAATTCCAGGTTACGTTATGTAGAATATATACATTTTTGTAATGAGGTCACGTTTCTGCAGATGTACTGCCTGTTCTGTCTCCGCTGCTGTGAAGGAGGTCATCATCTGATAGTTGACATTTTCACAGATGTGTGTTCCATGCAGTCTTGGCCCTTTACGTACCAAGATCTGTCATGATAGGGTTAATCCTTCTCGTTGCAGGAATAAGTTTATTATTCAATAAACAGACAGAAATATCAAATACCACGGTGGATTTGTTGTAAAAAGAAAGCCATTGGGGCCTGAACATGCAGGATGGTGAAAGGCATGCACCAAATAGGGTGAATTGGAACGATGTGGTATAATGGGGTCGACGTGCCGTCAGTGGAGTGATCCAGGGGCCTGGATGTCGTTAGGGAGCTATGGTTTCGGTGCATTACATATGACAGCTTCGAGTATGTAAGTGAGCGGATGTGGCCTTTCTTCGTCTGTTTCCTGGCGCTACCTCGCTGGCGACGGGAATGGATGACAGCGAACAAGTATGAATATGTATATGTGTATAGCTAGGACACCAATTGCTTTCCAAATGGCGTTCTAGCTACGTCTCTTCGTTGTATATCAACTGACTTATATTTCTTTTCTGTATCTCCCCTGATGATGTGATCATTACACGAAAGTGCACTTGGGAACTTATCGTGTTTCATTTCCCTGAGGTTAAGAAAGGAATTCAGTTGATCACGCGCTCAATTGTGATCTCTTCTATGTGTGTGTGTGTGTGTGTGTGTGTGTGTGTGTGTGTGTGTGTGTGTGTGTGTGTGTGTGTGTGTGTGATTATGTGCGTGTCTACGTAAGTATAAACTATGGCTGTCTCTCTGAAATATCTGCTGCATCACCTCCAAGCACGTCAGTCCAATACTTGAAGCAAGACGATAAAGGTACGTAATTCAAGGCCTTAATGGTCTGCTTCCTGACGTGGAGGCTCTTTCAAGTCTGTGAACACTTGTGTTGCAGTCATCGTCGACACACCTGCTCAAGGCTGGTGCACACTTGCCTGGAGTGGTATGCAAACGTCGAGGTACATAAGTAACGAGGTGTTCAAACGTGGTCTTTGCTGCGGCCACTTAATTTACCTGTCATGGATGAAATATGAATCTGTTTTACTGACTGCAACACGTCTGTCTACTGCCAAAGAAAATATAACAAAAATTACACACACACACACACACACACACACACACACACACACACACACACACACACACACAAGAAGAGATCACAATTGAGCGCATGATCAACTGAATTCCTTTCTTAACCTCAGGAAAATGAAACACGATTAGTTCCCAAGTGCACTTTCGTGTAATGATCACATCATCAGGGGAGACACAAGAGAGAAATATAACAGTCAGTTGATATACAACGAAGAGACGTAGCTAGGACGCCATTCGTTGTATATCAACTGACTGTGATGATGTGATCATTACACGAATGTGCACTTGGGAATTTATCATGTTTCATTTAACAGTGGTTTCTTAAGAGAGGAATATATATATATATATATACATATATATATATATATATATATACATATATATATATATATATATATATATATATATAGAGAGAGAGAGAGAGAGAGAGAGAGAGAGAGAGAGAGAGAGAGAGAGAGAGAGAGAGAGAGAGAGAGAAGAATACGACTGCATATTTACAGTTTTTGATCTTTTTAAAGTTTTCTAATTTTCTCAGTATTGTTCAACCAGTAGATGGGTGCTCAAACACTAGTTGTCCAAAATTATTACTTTCATTTCAATCAAGCTTTCGGCCTCACGGAGGCATCATCAGGAATCTACAAAAAAAAAAAGAGAGAAAAACTGGCTCACAAAACTTGATATAAAATGTAAAATGCAAACAACATGTATTCAAGAAACAAAACGCAGCACATAGAACATAAAACCGTTAGGGAAAACACTATAAGCGACACAAATTAACATCATAACGAAGAGTATGAATTACAACCTAAGTGCAAAATATAGATACAGAAATATAGAAAAACTTACAGAAGAGGAAACACAGGAGAACAATCTTTATCATCTTTGCTTTAATCTGGACCTTTTCCATTGACCAAACCTGGGAAGGATATCCTAGTTTTAGACAAATGTATGAAGTGAACAACTTGTTGAATACTATATCATCCACATAATTGAATATCATTCTAATATTTCCCTGCAGACATTTTGCCTACTTTGCTGTTCACATAATAGGGAACTCTCTGGCGACAGGCTAGGGACGAAAGCAACTCCCAACTCCCTTTCTTGTTCGTAATGAGGCCTTCTTTCACTGTGTCTCATTCTCGTTATTTTACATCTACTTGGGTTCAGTTTCAACTACCATGTACCAGTCCAACTTTGGGGTTTGTTTAGGTCCTCTTGAAAGGTGATTCAGTCTTCCTTGCTCCTTACCTTCCCCATGATCTTGGCATCGTTCACAAACATATCTCGGTAGGAGTGTAAATCCTCTGGCAAGCCATAAACTTAGATCAGGAAGAGAGATGGTCCCAGGGAAGAACCCTGCCGCACTCCACTAATGATTTCTTCACATTTCAAGAAGGCTCACCTGACATACAGTGTTTGTTTTCTTCCAGTAAGATAATCTTTTATCCATAGAATGAGTCTGCCACCAATAATTTGCCTGGAGATCCAACTTCTTTACCAGCCTCACGTTCTGTTTGGTGTCAAGTGCTCTCTTGCAGCGCCAGCGAGCGAGTGTGTGTGTGTGTGTGTGTGTGTGTGTGTGTGTGTGTGTGTGTGTGTGTATGCGTGTGTGTGTGTGTGTGTGTGTGTGTGTGTGTGTGTGTGTATTTCATCAGGCCATCACTCAAGACAAGGTTCCCCTCACCTATGGCGACCATGTAGATGGTATATGATGGAACATAAAACATGAACATTTCACAGGAGGGTTCATACAGCCTGATCAACAAAGAAACGGACAAACACAAACAAACGAGTTGGTTAGCAGTCTGGGTTATATTCTCACATTGATTACAATTATCTTTTATGGCCAAACAATTGACGTTAAAGTTTTCCCTTCCGACTCATTACTTATTGAACAATTTAACAAGTATTTGTTTTCAATCTTTTTATTTTCAGATATATTACGTAGTTGTATCTGAACATTTATTTGAACGTTTATATGAACATTTGTATCTGACATTCATATGTGAACGTGAGCGATATATGTTTTTGTGATAATGGATATCGTTATCCCCAAACCTATCTATTGTTATTTCAAATTATGTCGTATTTTTTCAAAATATAACCAATACGTTTTACAGATATTTCTGATTTCTATTTCTAGTTATGCATCTATTTTTTATCCAGCAAATATTATATTACCAAAATATCATATATTTACGGCAAAGCTTATTGTGTGCAGTTACCAGACGTAATTAAGATTTATTTCCAAAAAGCTGTAATGTTATTTACACATATATTCAATATTTGTTTTTCATACTGGAAATATGCTATATATATATATATATATATATATATATATATATATATATATATATATATATATATATATATATATATATATATATATATATATATATATATATATGTCCCTGACATGTGGGTAGAATCCCACCTTGAGGACCAGTCAAGAAGGCACACTGTCTGGTGGTAAGAATCAGAACTACTTTCGAGTACATTGAGGGAAAAATATTCAGAAAGCTACTCATCCTACATGAGGCAGGAACTGGAATACGATTCACACGTTTGGCCATTACTCTTCAAAAAACACGAAAAACTATTAGAGAAGGTCCGCAGGAGGACAATTGTTTTTTTTTCCAGACTTAAGAGAGGTGCCTCAAGGTATGGTTTATATGATAGGGTATAAAAGGATTGATGAAGGCAGGCAGCCATAGGTGGTGATGGTGGGAATAAGAAGATGGCAGAGGAGAAAGAGGGATGACAGAGAATAACGACAACAGTTTAGTAATGGCTGTAAAACACCAGTTAACCCGTCGGTCGTGACACGAACCTCCCTCTCCCACTCTCTGACTGCGTGAGGAGGACACATTGAGACGCTGGCGGGGCCTCAGTGGTGACCTGGGAAGACCCGCCTGGGGAAGGTTGTCCCTCATCGCAGGTTACAAGATCAAAGAGGAGCTCGGGTAATCAGTCGTCTGGACCACGCCCCGGGGGTTCCCACTGATCTCACTATTAACACACAATTTATTCACTTTGAAGTTTTTTTCCCCGAGAGATAATGTAGCTGCCAAATGTTTTTAAGGGAAGGAAATTGCTCTGGCCGGGGTTGACATCAGCAGGTGCCAGACGCTCACGAAGGCCGGATTAGTGGGGGGATTTATGGCTGTGTCAGGGAAGGGAAGGTGGGTGTAGACGGTAGGGAGAGGAGAGAGTGAGGGCTCGCCGTCCCTCCTCCCTTCCTAACATTGAAATTAAACAATGTCGTCTTTCCTTCATGTTCTCTTTATAACGAGTTATTAATAATTAAGATACTTATCCACATTCTCAGATACTTTTCAAGATCATCTAACATCACCCCTGTGGCTCGTGAGAACTGGTCATTTATACCTCTACCGAACGTAGGTTCACCCCGTCCACTGTGAAGTCAAGTATATCCTGAGTCAAGCTCCTCCTGGCCCTTACACACAGATCTTAATGCTCCCACTTCCTCCCGCCTCCAACCCTCTCTTCCCTTCTCTGGAATGGTTCCCTCTCATCTCCTTCCTGGAACAGGTTACCTATCGTCTACAGGATGAGCATGGGGTGCGGGGGATACTGACACAAAGCAAATCCTCCGTCGAGTGACTGTTAACCTCCCTCCCCAACACCACCTCCCTCCCTCCCTCCATCAGTGGCTCAGATGTCTCCACTGCCCCCTACCCCTCCTGCACGTCCTGCCAGATATATCGAGAGTACGTGACACAGTTCGGTTAGGTCCTGTTTCACCAGACTGTTTCCTCCTGTCCAGTGATATGAAGGAATGCAACGATGATCTTCCACAATATGAAGTGAATTCTAGGAAGCGATTATTCGTACTTTATCGTACGTGGGAACTTAATGTGATCATTGCTGTGTATAAGGCTATCATCAAAGTAATAATGTGTCAGTAATGTATGGTGCTGCCATTTGGAATGAGCAGCTGAAATAGATTCTTATATAATCCAATGCATTATTTGGAATCTATCATTTATCAAACATTACGTCATCAGGTGATTTGATCATAATGGCCCCACTATCAATTCTCTCTCGGCTCATGATCCAATCTGGGATCCTCTTTTGCTTGGGTCGAGGAGTCAGACCTACAGGCTGGCGAGGTTGTTAAGGTAGATGGGCCAACCCCCGTGCCCCACACACTTGCCCAGCGCCAGATATCGCCTACCACACAGTCGTTCATGGACCTTCTACTAGTTGACACACAAGCAGTGACATGCTTGAAATCATAACGGCAGGGTTACCAAGGCAGAGACAGTCCTTGTATGTTTTCTTCTTGTGATTTTTATGTTGTTGGCTATGTCATATGCATCTCTACTCTCCTCTTTTTCTCGTTCTTCCTCCTTACACTTTCCCTGTTGCATCTAGCGAGTATCAATGAGTTTAATGGTGTTCCTAATTGTTCTGGGCTTTTTGTTCCTGGTGCTCCTGTTACTGGTCCACTGTTGCTGGTGTTCCTGTTCCTTGTGTTCCTAATTTGGTGCTCCATTTCATCATTCTCGTTTTTCTGGTGCTGTCTTTAGTTCTCTTCTTATTAGCTATGTTCCTGGGGTCCGGTGGGTTATGATTCTCTTTTAATTGCTCCTCTTTCTGGTGTTCATGATTCTGATGCCCATATCCTGTTGTTCCTGTTCCTGGTGATTCTGTTTCTCGTGCTCCTGTTCTTAGTTTCTGGTTTCCCCGATATAAGCGCTCATGTTTTTGGCCCTCTTGAATCTGGTGCTCCTTTCCTGGTAATATTTTCCTATTGTTTCTGTTCCTAATGTTCCCGTTACTGGTACTTCTGTTCCTCATGTTCATGCTCTCAATGCTTCTTTTCCTAGTGTTCCTGATTCTGATACTGCTGTTGCTCCTGTGTATTGTTCCTGTTCCTGGTGTTCTTACTGTACTATATATGTCAACTGTGCTCCCTTTTCTCGTCTTCCTGTATTGTTCCTGTTCTCAGAGGTCTTGCTCTTAGATGTGTTGTTCCTGTTCCTGCCGCTGGTGCTACTGACTCTAATGCTCCTGCTCCTGGAGCTCCTGGTCCTATTGTTCCTGCTCCTGGAGGTACCGTTGGCGACCCCGTCACCAAGCACTCTGGAGGGACTGATGTGGCGTTGATTCTGCCCCGTCCGTCACCTGTCTCGTCGACGTCAACCGCAACTGTCGACTGTCAGGAAGGAATATTGGCGAGACAAGCTGTCGAACCCTGACACCGGGGACGGGGACGGGGGCTGGGGAGCCTCCCACACTCACTCCACTTCTCTCAGAAATATGTTTTCCAGGAGGCGGAGGCATTACGGCTTGTCTGCTCAGCCCCGTCATGCTCAGGGAACATCCCCCGCCCGTCCTGTCACTTTAGAAATGCTCTTGGTAAACGTTAGTGTCTTTGTCAGGACTTGTGGCCTCCATCATGTCTAATACTATACACACACAGACACATACACACACACACACACACACACGTACACACACACACACACACACACACACACACACACATATATATATATATATATATATATATATATATATATATATATATATATATATATATATATATATATATGCAATGAATATGTGTGTGTGTTCTAAACATCATATGTCTGACCAATATGGAAGGGGATGGTGTAGATGGTTTATGCATCACATCTGCATGACGAAAATAAACTTCTTTTGCCATCAAAGAAACTTTAAGAGTCGGTGTAAACAGCAGTAAATGGTACCCCGTGCAAACATCCTGCCCAGCCTGCCACCCCTCCACTCACAACAGATAGATCCTTCAGGAGTCGCTGACGGTCATGTATACAGACTCCTCCTCTGATGCTCTGTTCTCACGACAGAGGAAAGCCTAGTAATCTCCTGGTGCCCGTATCCTGCTGTCCTGACCTGACACTTACAACAGGTTTAAAACATCGAACTCTCGTTGTTGTTGAGGAAGTACATATTACTTTATGGCGTCGTAAACTCAGAGCACTGCAGGGGGTCTGTTTTGTCTATAGACCACACTACACTGATGGATGATAATACGCCATGAAGCCACCACACCGGTCTTGAGATCTTACCATACACCGTTGCTCGAGGAGCTGCGTCAAAATGTCACAAGTGTAACGACTTCAGAAATCCAGTTCGACAAGAGCACCCTGTATCTTTATACAGCCAAGTCATTCTTTACGTCACATTTGGCAGCGACACATTATGTCTGGCATAAAAGGATTGCTCCCCCAGTTAAGTTGATGGCACAGGCAACACTTGACAGCGACAATCAAGTGGCCTAATAAAGAGTTTCAAGTGATTATAAAGATGACAATCAGCAGCAGCAGCGCCACAGTCAGCCAGGCAGGGCTAACTTGGGCTCACCGCAGCGCCAGCAGGGGACCACGACGGACCACTCCCCAGCTACCCCGAGAACGACGCCCCAGGTATGTGGTTTATTTACAGTTATAACAGAGAAGGTTTCGAAATTAAAATGATACGTGCTGAATATCGAGCGAGTCACCGTGAAAGTAGAAAAATCCACCATGGGTTATTTGAGTTGATGGAGAGATATGACGGTACCATAAAAAGAATATCGTGGGACATTTCTCAGTTCAAATGATATACATATGAATTATTCACTCCATTTACTTCCACAGTCCTGAATTTTGAGCGGAGGAGTAATAAGGCACTTACACACGCACTTGAGTAACATGAAGAAAAAAACATTTTTATGGACAGAGCACATGACATTATAGTGGTCCTCGATCGGTCAGTGGAGCACAGGGCCGAGAATTCAGTTCGTCATCGCTGAGCAACACGAGAAGCTGGCTGGACCCACGAAAATCTAACCTTGAAAACAGGCTGACTGAAAACCTCTGAAACCAAGATGAATTATTACATTCATTGTCACAGAAGCTCTCTCACTCCTACAGACTCAGGTTCTTGACCAAACATTCATAAATACTCACAACCTTGCGAAAGAAGACCTTATATGACGAAGGCTGTGGACTTGTAAGGAAATTTCATAAGCTCTTTCATCATTGCTCCTATCTTTTCATTTCTTGGCAATAAATGTGGATTTGTCGGTGGAAACATGCGAGGCGGCCGTCCATCACACGTGAGGCGTGTCATTACCTCTTGCCGTCCGCTGCACGAGACACCAGTGTGAGTGTATCAATCTTCATTTTGTAAAATGTAACCTTTCTATATGTCGGAGGTATCGTAGGGAGGTACACCCCTGCCACTCCTGCACGGATGATATTGGCCTACTTACACAGGAATGTGTACCAGAAGTCTTAGTTAACCGTGTACTATAAGGTACTTTCATTGACTCTAGTTGTACGTTCTGAGTTTAACATGACACTGCTACTTTTGAGCCCAGTAGTTCAGCCGTTGGGTCAGGTCATGCCATCGTACCTAAGGGTCGTACCGTCGTACTCAAGGGTCGTACCAACAATCCCATGAGTCATACTGTTGTGCTCAAGTAAGGATGAGCTGTAGGAAGCTGGTGCTCGTCAGTGTAGAACAGTAGTGTGGTTGATTATAAAGCCATTTGGAGCGACTAGGACCAGTCAGAACACAGCATCTCTTCCCTATTTATACGAAATTTATGCAAAATCATTCTTCCTCTGGAGATTACGATCATTGCACAACTGAATTTACAAATGACAAAAGTGATCAACATGTCCTTACGACCAAACGCTGACGATACTTTAAAAAGAGGTCGTTCAATGAATCTATTTCCCTGAGTGGGAATATCAACTTTGTTTTTTGAGCTAACTGCTGTGTCAGGGACTTATATGACTTGATGCAGTTAGATATCGGTTTGAGTGACAGGAAAGTGTGTTGATCTCAACCAAAATAAGTCACATCAATCCTTTCTCATGAAACCTGAAGCAAAATTTGAACCTACAATTCCTTTACCTGTCTGAGGGATAATGACTCCTCTGTGGACCCCAGGACCTGGGAAATACAATCTCTAAGGGTTTTTGAAATACAACCTTCGCGGGTCTGAAATCTAACATGAGATAATCTTAAATACAACCTTTTAGGATCTGAATGCAGCCTTTGAGGTTCTGAATAAATTGTAGACCGAACTAAGGTATCTAACCTTATCTGTTGTGAGAGTTTACAAATGTGAATGTCTTTCTTCCTACTCTCTCTCTCTCTCTCTCTCTCTCTCTCTCTCTCTAACAACAATATATATATATATATATATATATATATATATATATATATATATATATATATATATATATATATATATATATATATATATATATATATATATATATATATTTTTTTTTTTTTTTTTTTTTTCATACATATTCGCCTTATCCCGCGTTAGCGAGATAGCGTTAACAACAGAGTGAGGCTTAGAGTGTATATCCTCACTTGGCCCACCTCTCCGTTCCTTCTTTTGGAAAATTATAAACGGGAGGGGAGGATTTCCAGCCCCCTGCTCCCTCCCCTTTCAGTCGCCTTCTAAGACACTCAGGGAATACGTGGGAAGTATTCCTTTTCCCTATCCCCAGGGATAATATATATATATATATATGTATATCCTATCCCTGGGGATAGGGGAGAAAGAATACTTCCCACGTATTCCCTGCGTGTCGTAGAAGGCGACTAAAAGGGAAGGGAGCGGGGGGCTGGAAATCCTCCCCTCTCGTTTTTTTTTTTTAATTTTCCAAAAGAAGGTACAGAGAAGAGGGCCAGGTGAGGATATTCCCTCAAAGGCCCAGTCCTCTGTTCTTAACGCTACCTCGCTATCGCGGGAAATGGCGAATAGTATGAAAAAAAAAAAAAAAAAAAAAAAAATATCCTAGGGTGGCGTCCCTTATCCCATCTTGGACATCTCCCATCATCTTTTCTGGCTCTTAGGCATGTGAACTTGATGTGGTGTTATTGATGGGGAACAATCATTATGTGTGCAATTACCTATTTGTAATTACCCATTTGTTCTGTATGGGGAGGGAGTTTTACACTTGTGGGGACCCTATCTGTGTGCGTGTGTGTGTGTGTGTACGTGTGAACGTGGATGTGTGGAACACACCCATATGCCCATATACATAGATCGTAATCTGATAAGTTAGTGTACGTGATATTGTATATGGTGTAAAATTGATCAACTGAATGCATGCAAATGTGTGACGCTGTATTCAACACAAGGGAACGAGACTTTCAGTGAATAAAGTACTCTTGAACGTAAAGATATGTGACTGAACGTAAACGTACGTGGTTAAGCGAACGTGTGTGGACCCAGTTCCTCTCCCATTACCCATCGCTCTTACCCCGGGAGACCAGGCTTCATATCCCAGCCATTCAACCATCAATCAGCCCTCACATCCCAGGCCATCCATCCTCAGAGTCAACTGATCTGCTGACCATCACATGTCTCTTTGTTGATATGTCTGACTCACTGTCTTGTACTCTCTCTCTCTCTCTCTCTCTCTCTCTCTCTCTCTCTCTCTCTCTCTCTCTCTCTCTCTCTCTCTCTCTCTCTCTCCCTCCATTAGACCAGGTAGCTATCTTATTTTTCTTGCCTCCACTACACGTGGGCTGCTGGCCTTCAGTCCACAAACATACAATCTCTCCTTCTCATACATAACACAGCGCGTAACTCACACGACTCCTTTGTAAACTCTATATTTTTCCTGCGTTGATCGCAACGCGCTGGCCCATGACTTTTGAAAAGATCTCGAGGTAAGTACTTGTAAGTCAGTAAGTAATCTTTGTATAAGCTAATTTGCCATGCGTCTTCTGCTGTGTTGTTGGCAATTAGTTGTATATCCTCCCTTGTTTAGTGCAATTGTCTTGGTGCTTTTTATTGTACTTGTGAATAATTGCTGTTTGGTTTGAATGTGTGGTTCTTGTTTAGTGTAGCTATGTAGTGGTTGTGTAGTTACCAATTCGATATACATCGTCCTTATTTTGTTCGTTCGGTAGTGGTATAAACGCCCATTACCTGGTCGGTATATCCCAAATTGTTTCCTGGTTAGTGGTAAATCCCCCACTGTTTGGTCACAGCTTGTGGTATATCCCTCATTGTTTAGTTGCCAGTTAGTGACATGTTCACCCATCATTTGAGCGTGAGTTAGTGGAACATGTCACATTAACTAGTCATCAGTTAAGTGGTACATAAATCTTAAGCCTGATGTGTTGATATTACTGATGTGTTGATGTTATGTATTTGATGTATAACACGGAACATGTTAACTGTGACAAATACCTAGTTACTAGGTCGTCAATCAGTTAGCGGTACATGACAGGTTATACAGTTAACAGCTTGTGAGGTATCCCCGATGTCTAATTTGACGGTTAATGACGTACTCCAGTTGTGTGTACTTGACTGTAAGGGATGTACTGTGATAGTGTACTTGATTGTAAGTGATATACTCTAGGAGTGTAATTAACTTTTAGTGATTTACTCCAGGAGTGTACTTGACCTAGAGTGATATACCCCATTAATGTTCGTGACTTGTAGTGATGTATTACGGTGATGGACTTGCTGGTGATGGACTTCAGTTGTCAACTTTACTATAAAAAATGAATTCATTCCAAGTACAGCAGTTGTCATTTAACAACCAGACTGTACTTTTCGTAGATGACATCAAGTGAAATCTATCCATCTCCTGCCGTGATGTTGCCATTTGATGACATATCAAGTTATGTACCCCGCCATCCAGTGATAGACTCTGTTGTTGAGTAACCGGATTTTCTCGTATTTCGAAAAGATGTTCGTGATTTACTTTTTCGAATTTGTTTAGAATTTTGAACACTTGGATCAAGTCGCCGCGATGATTTCTAAGGGATGAAATCAATTTTGAAGCACGTCTTTGTACTTTCTCTAGTTTTTCAAGGTGTGGTCTTAGTAGAGAATTATAAAGTATGATAATTCTTTGTGGTGTCTTGTGATCTATGTTCCTGGCTAGGAGACCTAACATTCAGTTGTCTTTTTTATTTGCTGATTGACACTGTTTACTATACTTCAGATTGTTGCTAATGACAACTCCAAGCTCCTTTTCTTCTTTTACTTCGGAGAGTTTCCGAATAATTTGAAGTCGTAACGTATATTCTTATCTCCAGAGTACATAACTTTACACTTGTCTACATTAGATTTCATTTGCCATCTGTCTGACCACTCTGCTAGTAAGTTAAGATCTCCATGAAACATTTCACAGTCCCGCCTGTTTACAGCTCTACCTCCTAATTCAGTATCATCAGCAAATTTGGAGATCTTAGATATGATACCAAGTTCTAGGTCATTAATGTATATTACGAAAAGAACTGGGCCTAAGACCGACCCCTGTGGCACACCACTCGTTACGTCTAGCCAGTCTGAGGCTTCGCTCTTTAATACTACATGTTGCTTTCTTCCAGTAAGCCAGTCTCTGATCCATGTAAAGACTGCTTCACCGATTCCGTGTGCTTTAAGTTTATGTGAAGTCTCTTGTGAGGTACTTTATCGAAAGCCGTTGCAATGCTGATATCATTCTGCGCTGCGTACTTGTGTTGTTTCATAGTATACCCGTTGTGTTGTTGCCATTAATGATATACCCGCTGTGTAGTTCCCAAATGATGACAAACGCCGCTGTATAGTTGCCATTTAATGGTATCCCCCGTTGAGCAGTTGCCAGTGAGTGTTATACCCTGTGTTGTAGTTACCAGTTAGTCGAACTAAGAGAACCATTCCTAATGCTAATTCTATATTCCAGACGCATATCATGGCAACTAATATCTTGACCCGTTATCTTGCTGGAGGATATATATCGATGGGAAGGGTAAGGGAAAAAAAAGAAAGCCTTTGAGGATTACGTCCGTTTGGCCAGGTAACCCATACCATGATACTGGAATCCCGGCCATCAGGATACCGGGAGGTATAGATCCCTCTTGTGCCAGGCTTCCTGAGCCGTACGATCGCACTCCTTCATTGTGGTGTTGGTTTTTCTCCCCGGGTGTAGCAGGTGGTGTAGCGGCGGGTGTGGCCGGGAATCAATAAGTGTTGTGCTGTTTATCTGGGGGAAAAAATGCGGGTAATAATAAGTTCCTGGGATGGAGGGGGGGGGGGACCCCGGTGTTGGTGGCCTTCTTACCGGGCATGGTGAGGGTGGGTGGGGGGGGGGGGGGGGGTGCCGTTGATGGTGCTGCTGTTGGTACTGTTCGTGGTCCTGTTACTGACACTGTTAGGGTACTGTTGGTCATACTGTTGGCGATATTGTTGAAGTACTGTTTGGGACTGTTATTGTACAGTTGTGGACCATTGCTGGTCCTGTTGGTTACTGTTGTGATCTAAGGGTGATATCTTTAGGGAATGTTGGTAATACTGCTGGGGTACTGTTAGTGATACTGTTGGATCTGTTTGTTGTGCGTCTGTTGGGGACTAGTGATTATTCTATAAAGGACTTCCCATGGAAGTATTGGGAACTATTGGTAGTACTGTTGAGTGGGGTGTTAGTGGTACTGTTGAGTGGGGTGTTAGTGATACTGTTGAGTGGGGTGTTAGTGATACTGTTGAGTGGGGTGTTAGTGATACTGTTGGTAGTACTGTTGAGTGGGACGTTAGTGGCACTGTTGGTAGTACTGTTGAGTGGGGTGTTAGTGATACTGTTGGTAGTACTGTTGAGTGGGACGTTAGTGGCACTGTTGGTAGTACTGTTGAGTGGGACGTTAGTGGTACTGTTGGTAGTACTGTTGAGTGGGACGTTAGTGGCACTGTTGGTAGTACTGTTGAGTGGGACGTTAGTGGCACTGTTGGTAGTACTGTTGAGTGGGACGTTAGTGGCACTCTTGGTACTACAGTTCTGGGACTGTTCATGGATCTACTGGGAACTGTTGGGGGACCTTTGGTGGGGCTGTTGGGGTACTAGTGGTGGTCCTGTTGAGGGAACTGTTGGAAACGGCTGACTCGACCCATGGTGGAACTGTTGGGGTACTGTTGGTAGTACTGTTGGGGTACCATTTGTGATGCTGTATAAGATGCTGCTGGGGGAACTGTTGGAGGACTGTTGGGGGACTATTGGTGGACCGTTGGGGGAACTGTTGGAGGGACTACTGAGGGACTGTCCGGAAGACTCCACTGTTGGTACCTCTCACGTCGTTCCGGTCTCTTACTTTATTCTACATTATCTCTCTCTCTCTCTCTCTCTCTCTCTCTCTCTCTCTCTCTCTCTCTCTCTCTCTCTCTCTCTCTCTCTCTCTCTCTCTCTCTCTCTCTCTCTCTCTCTCTCTCTCTCTCCATCACCTCCCTCAACCAGGGGCCTAGCCAGGCCGCTCTCCTCCCCTGACGTTCCATTAAACATCGTAACAACCTCCCACCCCCACATACACCTGCCATTCCTCCTCACGTCCCCACGTCATGTCCCTCTCACGTCTCCCCGTCAGGTCCCCCTCCCCCCGCCGTCCATCCTCTGGATTCTCCCCAAGCCAGCACACATCCTCATTTCCCTGTATTCAATATCAACATTCCCCTACTCTTCTAACCCCCCCCCCTCTCTCTCTCTCTCTCTCTCTCTCTCTCTCTCTCTCTCTCTCTCTCTCTCTCTCTCTCTCTCTCTCTCTCTCTCTCTCTCTCTCTCAGGTACGTAGTAGGTGGTAGGCAGACACCGACTAGGGAGGTACGTTATCAGTATTACCTGCTTTGGTATCGGGAGGGCTGGTGGCGACCACGCAGTGAGCCAACACATCAGTGGCTGTCAAGTGTCACTCCTTCAGCCCAGTTAGCTGTTTTCTTTTCTGCCTCTCCCATATGGTAAGTCCCCAAACATACAACCTCTCTATGTGGTACATAACATTTGAAAGCACTTCACTCACATGACTCGTTCCTCATAACTACGTTTAATTGTGGTGAGTGCTACGCACTAGGCACTGGCAGTCATTTAACAAAAGTTTCGTGGTTAATCCTCGTACGTACTCCTGTCACCTCCCCAGCCTACCTTCCCTCCCCAGCTCCCTGCCTACCTTCCCAAAACACTGTCAAGGTGAAGGCTATGATCACCTCTGTGACGCAGCCACACACGTACTTTAGTGACAGCAGTAAATAAGCCTTTACAAGAATACTGATGTGATATGATATAAGCATATCTCAATTTTTGTTTCCTTACAGACACCGCCTCCCTCCCCATAGTACCCGACAGCTAAAATCAGATCCAAATTTGTTTTACATTCATCTGTATCTACACAATTTCCATGTCATTATCCTCCCTCCATCCAACGTGACGTTCCTTGATACTTATTTTCCTGTCGGCTGATGTGCCGGAGGGAGTGTCAGGTGAGGAGGCGCGTCAGCATTACTGTCATCTCTCTCTCTCTCTGTATATACTGAGAATTTACAGCACTACGGGAACAGGTAACCTCCTCATGGACCACTAGGTCACTATCTATCATCTATCCTTCTCATGTACTTCCCAACCACCCTCCCTCCACTTCCTCTTTCCTAACCCTCCGTTAATTCATGGCTCCTTCCCCAGCCTACCTTTCCTTTCCTATCCCTTTCCCAGCCTCCTTTCCCTTCACTGTCCCCTGTCCTTACTCCCCAGCCCAGCCTACTCCGTCTCACCCCACTCCCATCCTTCTACTCGCTAATTTTCGGCCCACTATCATAGTGAGGTCCCAGCATCTCTCTGCCCTCCCTAATCCTTGAAGGGCCCCTGCCCAGCCCGTGCTCCCCTCCCCCAGGGCCATGTATGGCGGGAGGTGGGCCGGGTCGTCTGGTGAAGCTGACAGTACCCTTCAGAGGCAGTGACGCCCGCCCCTCCCCTGTCTTGTTCCTCCGTCAGCCACGGGAACACCCCAGTGATTACCTGTCCTCACCTCCCCCGCCTGCCTACTGCTCCTTCTGCTGCGTTATCCCGAGTGTTGCTGCCAGTGTTGCTGCTGCCCTGAATGTTGCTGTTAACCTGGGTGTTGCTGCTACCCTTAGTGTTGCTGCTAGCCCAAGATTTTCTGCCAGTATTGCTGTTATCCCGAGTGTTATTGTCAGTGTTGATGCTACCCCGAGTGTTGCTGCCAATGTTGCTGCTACCCCAAGTGTTCCTGCTAGTTTTTCTGCTATTGCTAGTGGCACTGACGGTGCTGCTTCTGTTCTTAGTATTGCTAAAACTCATAGTGTTGCTGTTATTCCTAGTGATGCTGGCGGTGCTGTTTCTGTTCCTAGTGTTGCTGGAAGTGTTGGTGTCACTCTGCTGCTGTTGATTCTAGTTCTAAGTTTGCTACTGTTGCTGCTCCTCCTAGTGTTACTGCTACTGTTCCTGCCGGGATTGTTGCTGTTGCTGCTGCTGAACGTGTTGCTGTGAGTCTTCCTACTGTTGCAGTTGTTGGCGTTCCCGCTCCTGAGTGTGGAGCTGGCTGTACAGCTGCTTTTGTTAGGAGTATTGCTGCTAATACTCGGAGTGTTGCCACTGCTACCTGAAGTATTGCTGTTGATACTTGAAGTGTTGCTGCTAGTACTTTGAGTGTTGTTTTTGCTGATGTTACTTGAAGTGTTACTGATTCTATAAGTTGTGGTGGAAGCATTGCTAGTGATGCTGCTGCTGGTAATGGTGTATTTGCTTATTGTGATGATATTGCTGATCATAAAGTGATTTTGATGGTGGTGGTGATGGTGCTGCTGAAGCAGGCGGTGACGGTGGTATGGTAGCTGCTGCTGCTGCTGCTGGCGGTGGCGATCTTCCTGGCGAAGGTCGTGGTGGGAACACGGCGCTCGTGAGGCCGGATCCCAGAACCACAATGTCAACAGTTCCTCGTTAAAGGGTGAAATTAGAGAAGGTTGGTCCGTGTCTCAGGTAATGGCAGGATCCACATAAGGCAATCTCTGTGATTATCCACCGCAAGGTCTCCTTCATCCTCCCACCGGCCCGCCCGCCCGCCCGCCCGCCCTTCACTCATAACCAAATCAACAACTTTGCTGTTTTTGTTACCTCTACATTTACATGTTGATAGCACCTGTGCTTCCATGAATTGCATTTCGTGCGAAAGTTCCCATTTTTTTTAGTCGCTTGACACCATTTTACCATATATATGACCCCATCTCTCTCTCTCTCTCTCTCTCTCTCTCTCTCTCTCTCTCTCTCTCTCTCTCTCTCTCTCTCTCTCTCTCTCTCTCTCTCTCTCTCTCTCTCTCTCTCTTGGTCACAGGTGTAGTAAGGACCACTAGCCTGGGAGATAGGTAGTTCTCTACTGCTCTGGTGAGGTGTTTTTGTTGCTGGAGGTCGCGATTTGCATGACGAAGGCGCTCCTCTTGTACACTGAGGGTGGAAAGGTGTTTCCGTTGGTGGCTGGCATAGACGCTTACAGGTCCAGATGACGCAAGACCTGGTCGGTCAGGTTCCTCAGGTCACTCAGCAGGTTTTCTCAGGTCCCCCGTCGCCCTCCCCTTCCCTCACACCTCCGCTCTGTGGCTTTCACATTTTTTACTCCTCATCCCATGTCTCTCATTCTGAACCTCATAATTTCTTCTGGTCGGTCCGTGTCTTCCTTAGCAGCCTCTAGTTTCGCCTCCATCTCTCATGTTGTCTCATCTCTCCATTAATCTTCCAGGTTCTTGTACTCTCCCCTTACAGCGTCTTGCTCCCTCAACCTATCTTTTCTTCTTTTTACTCTTACTTATCCTCTCATCTCTTTTCCTACGATTTCTCTTTCTTTAACCTTTTTACTCCAGACATTTGGCTTCCTCTTCCGCCCCTTCCTTCCCTCCCATCAAGATTTTTGCCCCCTGGTGTCAGTGGGTGCAGGTGGTGGCCGGAGAACGGGGCGGCTGGCCTCGCTCCGGTTGATAGATGGTTCGCCATTATGGAACATAAGCCTGCAAACTACAGGCTTCTTTACTCTCCTCACTCACTCTCTTCTTCTGAATGATATATGCAGGTAGTGTGTGTGTGTGTGTGTGTGTGTGTGTGTGTGTAGCTGTGAGGCAGACAGACACAGGGTAACATGTTCGGGGGATTCCAGGTTAGACATATGACCGTCTTTACGTTTATCAATGGCGTCTGTCGAGTGTGTCATTATGTGTAAAGCCTCTGCCTCGGTAATGGGCAAGACATCCTCACGGGAACCAATGTACCGATAAATTCAATAAAGAAAGTTGTATTGCAAGTCTTGGACGATACAAACGACCACAAGAAAAAGTGGTTTTTAGATGAGAGTTTCTAAGTATAGCCGTACTGATCTGGGTGGATGCGGATGCTTTTAATGTTAACCTGAACAATCTCATAAATCAAGGTTATCGTAACAGGAGCTAATGATGGCAGTCATTCATCAGTACACAGACACCCACCCAGGGATCGATGGACGACCTCTGTAAATTCATACCTAAACAGAGTAGGTTTGTGTACTCAGACATACGTACACCCACAGATAAACAGAGAAAGTTTGTGTACTCAGACATAAAAGGAAGCCAGCCACTGCCATGGTAACCTTCTCAGATAATACGTTCACACAGCCTTAGATATCTTGTTTTTATATCATAGATAAAACCATCAAGCGATAAGATTTATTGCTATCTTTAATCCCTTCATAAGTGGCTGTGATAAGCCATTAAGTAATTTCCCGGTGCCATCCATTACCAGACCATGATCTTCAATTTGTAGCAGGAAACATTAATCGCTCACCAACTGTAATGAGCTTTAGAAAGCAAATTGCTGTACCATTCTATCTCCCCGCAGCCAACTGCCGCCCACAGCCACAGCACACTGCCACCCACCAACGCAGCCAACTGCCGCCCACAGCCACAGCACATTACCACCCACCAAACACAGCACGCTACCACCCATCAACGCAGCCAATTGCCACCCACAACCACAGCACACTTGCCACCCACCAATGCTGCCAACTGCCGCCCACAACCACAGTACACTACCACCCATCACAGCAGCCAACAGTCGCCCACCACAGTAGGAAAATGCCGCCCACCACAACAGCCAACCGCCTCCACCACCACAGCAGACGATGTGAGCGAGCAAATTGGCTTGATAACCTTCGATCGTCCACGCTGACAGCGAACAATGTATTATGTTGGTGACTGTAGTTATTATAAATGACAAGCTCTCACTCCTAGACTCATGCCACAACCATAATGGTAACACGTTCACATTATATGAATGAATGAATAGAATATATATATATATATATATATATATATATATATATATATATATATATATATATTATTATTATTATATATATTATTATTATCATTATTATACTTTGTCGCTGTCTCCCGCGTTTGCGAGGTAGCGCAAGGAAACAGACGAAAGAAATGGCCCAACCCCGCCCCATACACATGTATATACATACGTCCACACACGCAAATATACATACCTACACAGCTTTCCATGGTTTACCCCAGACGCTTCACATGCCTTGATTCAATCCACTGACAGCACGTCAACCCCGGTATACCACATCGCTCCAATTCACTCTATTCCTTGCCCTCCTTTCACCCTCCTGCATGTTCAGGCCCCGATCACACAAAATCTTTTTCACTCCATCTTTCCATGTATTATCATTATCATTTCATATGTTCTCAAATTTTCACGTTAGCAAGATAGCGCCAGGATCACGCCCTTTCTCTGCTACAGGGCTCCAGTTTGCTCTGTCTCGTACAAGCCTCACATCTCACAAGTATACCCTCTTAGTCAACCTCTCCTTACTCATCCTCTCTATTTGCCACTTCAGTACATCTCTCTTAGCTTTCTCATACTTTTTCAGTTATCTTACAACCACACCTCTCTCTTACCTTTATTTTTCTTCCTTCTACCAACGCTACTTACAACACATATTGTCCACATGCATCTCATTTGTAGCATATCCACCCTTTCTGTATTGTTTTTCTTTTATTCAATCGAGGGCCCCTGCCTCGCACCCATACAGCACAACCGTGACTTCAGTACAATACATACCCATCGTTGCCCCCCACATACAGTGACCCATCTCTCTATGCATTCCTAAATGCACCCAGGACTTCAGCCCCCTCATCCACCATATGATTCACTTTAGTACCCATGGTTCCACCCGCTGCCATATCCACTCCCAGTTATGTAGCATACTTCACATCGTCCAAGTTGTCTCCAATCAAGCTCATACTCCAACCCTGTTCCTCACCACTGTAAGCCTAACGACCTTGCTATTACCTACATTAAATTTCAATGTTTTCCCTTTCACACACTTTCCCTAAACTTAGTTTTTCTCTTGACTTTGCCACCAAAGCCGTGACATCAGCAAACAGCAACCGACTCACTTCCTAGGATCCACGTCCCAGAAAAGTGTAATTTATGACATTGAATATCTCTACATTTATAGCAATAGCCCAAATATCGACCCATTCTTCATGTCAAGTATTATCATATCCAAGATACAGTAAGTTACGTGAAACACACTTTGCTCGTCTATCTCTAGCTATAGCATATACTTGTTTATCATTAATTCAAATGATTGTTTTCTATATTTAAAAATATGCCTATTAATTCAAGTAACGTCCTGTCT
>NC_092233.1:2535000-2595000 GCF_036320965.1 Panulirus ornatus | reverse complement strand
TCAGAGGCTTCATCTGCTGGGGTATGCATAGTTTGGCCCCAGCACTGCGCGGTGGTTTACGCCTCTAGTGAGCTGGGTCTAGGCGCCATGTTAGGTGCTGGTGGCAGATAATTAGAGCCTGGTGAGTGCAGCCATTTTTCAGTCTGGACACCACCTTATTACCTATGACGTATGGTCTGCTAGCATGAGCCGGGCTCCAGACCTTCAGCTGGGCGATAATAGGTCTCTATCCCAGTGGTCAGACCCACCAGACCGAAGGTTCCAGACCCCGAGAGACCAGACGTGCACCGCGACCTACTGGCGGACCCCAGAAACTCTGTGATTTAGGTGGGCAGGGTCCCGTGCCCCCTCCCCCTTGGGACTGATGTATGCCAGCTCATGTTTGTCCAGGGCGTTGCGTGCCTGCCGCGCTACACGCCTCCTAACCACCCATTAACCCAGCATGAATAAATAAACGAATGTTCATACCTGCGGAGGGGCCGACAGGTAGGCAGGGCCCCGCACGGGGGTCGCTGCAGGTAATGGTTGATTATGGCAACAATCGTCCGGTAAGTAAATACACCATCACCAATGATATGTGTGGCAGTAATGGCACGTCGAGGAAACATATGGTGCCATTAATTACAGGTGGGAGCAGGCAGCGTCGCCTTACGTCACACGAGAGGAAGGTCGAGAGTGTGGCTAGGAGAGAGAGAGGGGGGGCAGGCACCAGGACGATGGCCGATCATGTGGACATTATCTGCGGCAGGAGGTGCAGTGGAACTGTCAAGGATCTTGGTGAGGACCCGGGGCAGCCAACCGGGTCCTAAGATGTTACATAAGACAACCAGGGAATTACTGCCATCTTACATCAGGGTTTATGACGGAACCGACATATCATTAACACCTGGCAAACGTATATTACCTGGAGAGTGTGAAGCATACGTAAAGTTTATAACAAGTGTCACTTAAGACTTCATGTTGCATATAGAGTGATGCTCACTGTGATATTTTTTTCTTGTTTAAGAAGTGTAGATCAGTTTGTGTCTGAGGTGGCTGACACTCCACTCGCACACTGTCTCTCTCGTGTTCCGCAGAGTCAGCGTCGTCAGCGATGCAGTCACTTGTCCTGATGCTATCGAGGTCTGTCGCATGCTTGATTCCCGCCAGACGAAGAGGAACAATGTTTAGAATCTATCTTACATTTTTGAGAAATGTGAGGCACATTACGAGAGCACGAAACATACAAGGATAGATAAACAAATACCGTAAATCAAACAAGGTAAAAGAGAAGAAACAATGAAAAAGAAAATCAGGTGGAGGAGAGAGAAGTAAAGGAAGGATTTAGATTCAGGTTAACTACCATACAAAATATGGATCATGTCAGACACCGATGAGGTGGATCCTTCCTCTTGGGGGATGGCTTTACTCATGGTCGACCAGCGACTCAATTCACATCACCTCAGCATCCACTCCGCTTCCCTTGGAGCTGAGGTAGCGGTTACTTCAGGGTACGTTCTCTTTCCTTCAAGGCTGATATAGCAGCTACTTCAGGACCCCCACTTCCTTCAGGGCCCAGACGATAGCCCATCGATGATAAAGGAACTAAAACGTTTTCTACCGAATTGAGATAACGGCCACTTCAGCACTTACTCCCTCTCCTCTCGAGCTCAGATACTAGTTACTTAAGGACTCACTGCGTGTCGTCGGGATGCAGACTCTGCCTCGTATAAAGATCTTGCTCTTCTCTCCGGCAGTCTCTTCCGCAAAGATTCACGTCATACACATCATATACATTTACCGAAACGCATCCATACATTCTGTGACACACACGTCCGACCTACACCAGTAAAGGCACACCAAAGAACCAGCTGTCATTGACAAGAGCCCGTGCCAGGTTTGGACGTGGCTTATCTTTACCCACATATGATCCAGAGATGTCAAGTTGTCTCTCTGGGTCTATTTCTCATCCTTGTCCATCATCACCTTTGGTGAGGTCGGTCTTTGTCTTGGTGAGATACGTCTCTGTCTTGGTGAGGATCGTCTGTGTCTTAGTGAGTTACGATTGGGTCTAACGTCATGTCTTTCCATACCTGTCTAATTTTTTGTCATTTTGTTCATCGGATTTTTCAATTTTCTTGATATCGTTTCTTCGTTCCCTCTTATGTCTCCTTACTTCCTCTTCACCTTCTCTCTCTCTCTCTCTCTCTCTCTCTCTCTCTCTCTCTCTCTCTCTCTCTCTCTCTCTCTCTCTCTCTCTCTCTCTCTCTCTCTCTCTCTCTCTCTCTCTCTTTCTCATGTTTTACCGTTTCTCCTATCACATTTTCTCCTGTCTCCTGCCTTCTCCTTCCCAGCCTCCCTCTATCCTGTACCTATCCCCCCACAACCCCATCGTGTAGTTCACATCCTCCCCAAGGTAATCTCTCATTCAGATCGTTCCAAATTTATGCTTCGGCAATTTATTTATGTCTGCCATAATTCAATCTGGCAAACGGAGCAGGCAAGACCCGGCGCGGAGCCCAGTGTGACAACAATGTGAATTTATGAGAGCATTTGCAATTCCGAGCGCCATTTGTATAAAACATTCTCTCGTGTCCCTTACATAAATTCAGTGACATATCTTAGATTACTTGGTTTTTCGCCTAGTTGCATCCATCATCTGGGCTCATCCCACGGCTCAATATAGCGGGCCCCGGTGTGGGCTGTGTAGCCCGGGCGGCTGTCGCAGAGTTCCGCACAGTGAGGAACACCTCGGAGGAGAGGCATGAGAGGTGGGTATATCATCGTTGTCTGCTACTTCGTGTGGCAGTGGTGGGTGGGTGATGGCGTCAGGTAGACAGGAAGGGGCACTTCTGAAGGTGTCTCTTCATAAGATAATATTGTCAAACTGACTTTGATAAGTGTGATATATCTCAGGAACTGACAGTAAATTGGTCAGATTTATGAGGGTATAAACACCGTAGAAATATAGCTATACGATGATGATTGTAGAGGACAAGATAATATGAGTCTTGATTCACTATAAAGAAACAAACAAACCTAACCTGATTAGAAATATTTATTAGAAGAGAAAATGTAAGACAACAACTTGTGAGTTGGTAACTCTAGATGTAATTTGAATTAGTACCGAGTAATGATTCACGCGAACAGCGAAATAAAGTTTGCCTGACATATACAAAAGAAATGATATTACTAAAGCTATACAGTATGTGTGTGTTGCCCTGACTGGCGAGTTATTCCTGCTCGTGTTTTTATACACTTACTGCCAGCTTGTGCTACGTTAAGAGACACAGAAACAACACTGACGCAAGGGCCATTACGGTCCAGTTTGAAATCGCTGACAATCATAACAAACTGTATAACCAACTGACATATTCACTGTTATGTTTATTAAGGATGATACATTGTCTTATTATTGACACAGAAGATAGCACGTGTCTAATGAGCGAAGTATAACAAAGCAATAATTTTTGAGTGCGTGGGTATCAGATTATATATATATATATATATATATATATATATATATATATATATATATATATATATATATATATATATATATATACATATATGTATATATATACTTGCTCGCCGTTTCCCGTATAAGTAATGTATGGCCAGGAACAGACGCAGAGCGGTCTCATTCTCACATCCTCTAGCTGTCATGTATAGTGAATTGAAACACAGTCCCTATCCACAACCAGGCCCCACAGACCTACCCATGGCTTCCCCAACAGATTCACATGACCTATATTGGGATCCACATTGTATTACTGTAACTGCATTACAGAAGGTTAACTACAGGGATACGATCATGCAACAGTAGAGTCCCAGAGTGAGGGAAATGGGAGGGAGAGACATAAAGACAATTTTCGAGAGTGAAATAGGCAAAAAGAGATAAGAGGACCACTGGACCAAGGTACATGTAGAACAGGCGCAGGTAGAGAACGTTAGAGTTTGACTGATGGGAGGACCCAACTCTGTGAAAGTCAAGTCCCTCACCTTACACACACACACACACACACACACACACACACACACACACACACACACACACACACACACACACACACACATACACAAACACACACACACACACACACACACACACACACACACACACACACACATACACACACACACACACACACACGTACATACGCACACACGCACATACAGAGGGGTACACAGACACACACCCAGTCCCACACACATACTTTCTCTCGATTTATATCAGGCCAGATATAATCTAAGTCTACATTCGCCTTAACTCCAAGCAGCACCTTGTGTGAGACAGACGAGGAGGTACCCTGCACCCAACCTCAGCTGCTTCCATCACTCTTCTCCCAATGCAAATCTTCAATTAATTCCCTCCTGACCCATCACACAGGGGGATAATGGCGTGCATGTGTGGTTGGCGATAAAACCATCTCGGCCCCACGTGACAGACTCAACTACCAGCATGAATTATGCCGGCAGTGACAACTCGTTATTAGTAGTGATTTATGGAGGCGTGCGGCGGTCTGATGGGTTGGGTTACTGCAGCGGCCCCTTGGGTCTTCCTCCGCACACAAACATGACGAGAATTCACGATGTGTAGAAGAAAAACACGGGAGGATGTGTGCCGCGTCAGGAGCGGCAGGGGAGTGAGCCTCCACACCCATCCAAGACACCTGGTCAACACTACGTTCACTTGTCTTTCCTACATCCACCTTGCTACACTTACAGTCACCCCAGTCCCCAGCACACTCACCCCGACCACACCTAGTCCCCAGAACACCCACCCCGACCACACCCAGTCCCCAGCACACTCACCCCGACCACACCCAGTCCCCAGAACACCCACCCCGACCACACCCAGTCGCCACATCCACCTACCACCACGCCAAGCGATTAGATGTGATGCAATTTAAACCTTCGTTTTACTGTTTGTATTGTCATCAGTGTCAATATCTTTGTGTATCACTAATCACGTAAGTGAATGCTCCCTGAGCCTCAGCATATGTACATCCAGCAGCACGCCACTCTGTGGTCCACCAGTGTTATCAACGCTCTTTCCACCCTTTTCCGACGGGACGAGGGCCACTTAGATTCCTGGGTCCACTTGGGCCCACCTGGCACCCCCATATGACGACGTACTGCAGCCACAGAAAGCGCAATGTTTCCTCAAACTATCTCCCTTCTTTAAATGCCTTTCATCAGTCCATCAGAAACATGCTTCGTCGGTGTATGTTTAGAGGAACAAAGATTTAAAACTAACTATATGTAGCCATAGCAAACCCAGGCCCAGCCCAGAAACCACCACACTCAGCACCTTACTTCGCCCAGACACCACCACACCCAGCACCTTACCACACCCAGCCCCACCACACCCAGCACCTTACCACATCCAGCCCCACCACACCCAGCACCTTACCACACCCAGCCCCACCACACCCAGCACCTTACCACATCCAGCCCCACCACACCCAGCACCTTACCACACCCAGCCCCACCACACCCAGCACCTTACCACACCCAGCCCCACCATGCCTGGCCTCCATATTCAGCCCCCCCCCCACACACCCAGCTCCTATCACATCTAGTAATCACCACATCTAGCCTTCATCACACCTAACCACCAGATCCAGCCACCACATCATACGCCCAACCAACACAGAAACAGCCTCCACACATCCAGCCTCTACAGCCAACCACCACACACCCAGTCACCACAATCACCTCAAGGATACCAGGTCAATAAATAATTTCAACTTTGCTTGTAAGACATAATCCTTCACTGTTGCCTAAACTAAAGCGTTCATTATATTCTATCACCATATAAATCACTGTTGCCATGTTCTTATACACCTATCACTTCCTCAACAGTGATTGCCATTTAGATTTGTCTTGACTAGTTTTTACCGACAGATTACTCCTGCCACGCCTTATAGCACCACACTTTCTTCTGTGTAGTTAGGGTGTAAATATTACAGTCAACTGTGAGTACGATAACCAACTGTTGTTGACCCTGTTTCATGGGACTTTCATCAGTAATGGGCTGATGTTACTCTCCGTATAATTACCTCGTCTGGGGGGCCGTGTTTATACAACTGTAAATCATTTTCAGTGCTAAGATTGTACTCAGGCGATCAGATGCAATCGAGAGATATTTACGATTCCAAAGGTCGTTTGAGGAGCCAAGTGACTCAAGTGCTTGTGACTGTCCCACGGCGGGGCTCACACTGTTGACGCCTTGATGACCAGAAAAGTACTATGATCATCATGGTACTATCATGACAGATGTGATTATCGTTACCATTAGTGTTATCATTATCATTTATATTGTTATTGTCGTTATCAATGTTATCATTATCATTATCATCATTATTATTATCATTATCATTATCGTTATTATCATTATAATCATCATCATCATTATCGTTATTATTATCATTATTATTATTATTATTATTATTATTATTATTATTATTATTATCATTATTATTATTATTATTATTATTATTATTATTATTATTATTATTATTATTATTATCATTATTATTATTATTATAATTATTATTATTATTATTATTATTATTATTATTATTATTATTATTATCATTATTATTATTATCATTATCATTATTATTATTATTATCATTATCATTATTATCATTATCACTATCATTATTATTATCATTATCTATATCATTATGACAGCATTCACCATACAACCACATCCAGGCCATACCCATACAACATACTCCGAGTTAACTCCCAACCATTCACCATATCTAATTTACCTTTAACCTAACTACTGCACCCAAGTACCCTACCAAGCTACCACACTAAACATCTGAATTATAGGCTAACATAAGTCCCACAACAAACCCCAATCATCACACCCAACCACCATACCAAACAACGCTACATTTACGTCCTACATACCATCACTATACACAACCACTGTACCAATTGACTACACTCATCACTGTACCCAGTAACTATGCTCAACCACTGTACCCAGTGACTATACTCAACCACTGTACCCAGTGACTATACTCAACCGCTGTACCCAGTAACTATACTCAACCCAGTCACCACATTTAACCACCACACCTGATCAGTACTCTCAGCAACCATATTCAATCGCCACACTTGACCACCACGGCATATTCAATCACCACAGTAAACCACCAAAACTAATCACCACAGTCACTATTAGCAATAGCCACACTCAACCACTATAGGCAGCCACTACACTTAAAAGGCAAAACCTTAAGCCACTAGTCCCACCCATCCAATCACACATCAGCACCATATCCACTCACCATACTCATATACCACATAAGTCAGTCATATCTATCTACCGCCTCGTACCACAAATAACCACTAACTACCGTCACAGAACTACCAAAACACCTCAACACAGACCCTCTACCAAATTCACCCACCATACTCAAGAACCACACACATCAACCAAACCAAGCCACAACATCTCATATTATACCTGCACACCCTCAGGTGTGCTACGATCGGGTCATTATATCACCCAGTTTCACGGAAGATCGCCTTTTTTGTTGTTCAGCGTTTCATTTGTTACATGACTACGATCAGAAAAGGAGTAAAGGATAAATATCGAGAAGTATTTCTGGCTGTGTGTGCGTCTCTGCCTGATTCTAGGTCCAGCAGCTCTTGTAGCGTCATCAATATAAAGTTTTCGTTCTGAAGTTAATATATCTTAACGAATTCGATGGTTCCTCCTTCAGTGGTGTTGGGGGATGACGCAACGCCTGCCTTGGGCTGTCGAACGAGGCATTTAAATGTCACGAACTCTGTAAATGTTAGTGGATCGGTAATATTTATGAGGAGGAGGAGGGAGGGGGTTACCTTGCGAGGTAATGAGCTTAGCAAGACATGTGCTGAGAGGCGGCTCTGTCTCTGTGTTGGTCTGTGTCAGGCGTGAGTGCGTCTGTTGGTGTATAGCTTAACCGTTAGCTGGTCTGTGTGAGAAGAAAGTGTGTTTGTTGGTCTCTAGTGCGACTGTTAGTTGGTCTGTGTGAGAAGCGAACGTGTCTGTGTTTTGGACTGCACTGAGGAGTGAGTGTCTGTATGACAGTCTGTAGTGATGTTGTGTGTTAGTTTCGATGTTAGTACGCAGGGAAATGATCAGTGCACAGTCGCCAGCCATTACAGCAATTGATAGATAGATAGATAGATAGATAGAGAGAGAGAGAGAGAGAGAGAGAGAGAGAGAGAGAGAGAGAGAGAGAGAGAGAGAGAGAGAGAGAGAGGGGGGGGGGGGTGGAAACCTACCGACAGACAAGACATAGAAAGCTAGACACGGCCTTGGAGACAAGCACGCACTTGCCTGCCTACCTGTACCATCGCTGTAGTACAAGCTTCGGCAAGCCGCTACATGCTTGTGTTGTTGTAGAGTACGTCGCCACCCACAGCTTCCCGGATATATGAAACCTTCTCCTCTCGTAGCAACATATTCCTAATTAACATAACTTAATGTTTAGTGCCATCTGGCCAGCAGGGATCACCTTTATGAGAGGATCACATTCTATTCAATAATTTGTAAGCGGAATTCATTAGGAGAGACTTCGAAGATATACCTGGACGATAAGTCGATTCGGGAACTCACTGAGTATATTTTATTATTCATTATGTAGGTAATAAAGTTGCGAAATGCATCTGCCGAGTCTCCATAATTCTAAGCAATTGCCGAAGCCAAGATAAACTTTCTTGATATGCTGGACGGTCTATTTTTGTTCTAGATATCTGTCTCTAATTTTGTCATAAATAAGTAGTTGAATCTGATGGCAAATATTAGTGATACCAGCAAGAAATACTAGCATTATAACTTAGATGTAGTGACGTATAAGATCCTATAATCAAGTGATCAAAGTAATTTCAAGATAGATATAGAAAGGAGGAATGTAGTTAGAAAGCGACAAAGCAAGATAAAGACCTGCGTTTAGTAATTGCTGTTTTCATCCCTATCTTCACGAACTTGTAACTTGACGTCACCCTATTTTCACGGGCTAATAATTTTTACATTTTGATTTGTCAGTTTTACAAAGACCAGATGAGAAGTGAGTAAGGTGAGTGATTTCCTTTCTCTCACGAGTAAACAAAGCAGGCGAGCAAGAGAGTCATCGAGGGGCGTCCGAGGACCTTGACCTGCTCCCGTGGTGTCCAGCTGGAGGAGGAGCTGTGGTGCCCGTCATGGGGGGGCCTGTCATGCTCACGTGGATTGCTTGCATGACTCCGTGTGGTAACCGTCATGTTATGACTGTCATGGAAATGTGCTTGCTGTCATTTCTCTTTTCTTCTTTTGAACACAAAGTTGTTCCCTCGCATTTAGTCCTGAAGATTATAGTCCTGTCTGAGACAAATTGTTGTAGTCAGAAGGTGCATGGTGTTCCTCTCAAGGTCAGAATGTGTGTGTGTGTGTGTGAGAGAGAGAGAGAGAGAGAGAGAGAGAGAGAGAGAGAGAGAGAGAGAGAGAGAGAGAGAGAGAGACAGAGAGAGAGAGACTAAGACCAAAGGACTTTAGGGGCACTGCCTCAGGACCCCGCCCTCAGGCTTCCGCGGCCGCGTGGCCGGCAGGCGCGGGAGGCTCCTCATGCCACAGGTAATTAAATCTTGGTGAGGAGCCGTGAGCGGCGGCGGATTCCTGGCCGTCGGGTTCAAATACCGAGACCTTAACGAAGCACGCTGTCAGATAGTAGACATTTTATGACTTTATTTTCGTAACTCAGATTAGCAGACGAGTTATTGACCATCTGTTCCAGCCTAGACGGACCGTCATCCCAGCTCTCTCGACAGCCATCAAGTGACTCACGTCCTGTGTTAAAGCCTGGATGATTCCAGAGTTCGGTAGTTCTAAGAGGAAGATATGATTAACAAAATGTGTTCAATAATAAGTGGCCGATCGGAACCACAGTCAGTTAGGGGAGACAATACGTGCACTGAGGGGCACTTATATATAAACTTGAGGATTGGCTAATACAATACCTCCTTCCTCCATGGAACAGCTAAGCTGTGGACTTCTCTTCCTTTGTTTGTCTTTCCCTCTTCATATAACCTTCCTTCCCTTAAGAATCAGGTTTGCAAACACCTGCGGAGCCCTGATTAGTTTCTGCTTTCTTTTCCCTTTTCTTTTTTCTTCCTCATCCTAGACGGCCTTGATTGGAGCATGTTATTTGCCTGTGCCATGTCGGTCACTACATGATAAAAAGAAAAGAGAGAGATTTTGTTATATTCTTTTCATTATCACCTGGCGTTATCAAACTCACGCTTGCAGTTAAGTAAGATAATGATTTACAGACCTTTGTAACGCTGGAGACGTGTTAGACTCAACCATACCAGTGGCTTGGTTGGGATCAGCCCAGCAAGGGTGGAGCAGGTGTGTGTATCTCAAGGTCTGACTCACACCAGCAGTGGTGAGGTGAGTAGTTTACATGACAAAGACACGTTCACTCACAATGCATCAGCAGAATCGAACCTTATAAATGATAAACATAATCAAACAGCGAGAGGTTTCATCACCTCGAGAGTTATTTTCCTGAATTGAAACGAAACACAGAAAGCGTTTTCGATGAGATATGAATGAGACATTACATTCAAAAAAGCCAAATAGAAATTCTGATGCAAACTGCACCAGCTGAAATACAAGTTAACACCGACATAGGTCAACATTGTTATGTCTTGTCAGAAAAGAAACAATAGCAAGTATTAAAGTAATGGAGTAACTTCCAACTCTTGTTATTACTTGGTACATCCGCTGACATCTACATATCTGTGAGGTGTTGTTTAAAGTCCTTAACATCGTGTGAAAAGGATGAAGTTAAGAAACTTTGTACTGTGTAGACGACTTTGTTCGCTGCAGCACAATGGACACAGGTTGAGTATGTGTGTGAAGAAATGAGAACATATGTGCCTGTTTTACCCCATACTGATGGGGTCTAAATCATAGATTAAAATTTTGTCACGAAGTTATCAGCAGATTTGTCCATATACAGCCAGCTTTCTACGTTGAACTTGACGAAGAATAGAACAAGCGACAGGCATCAGGCCAGAGACGAGCAGTTTCTCTGGTCTTATCGTCTACGTGTGGCAACACCTGTCTGTCTTGAAGCAGTCGAGGTAAGAGATCCTCAGAGTCTCATTACCTTATGTCACTCGTCACTGCATCTTCCCTCTACACTCCAGCCAGTATAAGGCACCTCTGGTTATAGCATGTTGTTGTATAACTGGCACGTAGATGCTGCTAAGTTGTCAGCCAGAACTGCTTCATGAGCAAGGAGTCGAAGTGAATGGTTACCCAAACCAAGCAATTCACTTTGTTGTATACGTTACCTTGCGTGACGCACTACACAGATTAATGTTTATATCCTGGAGAGCCCAGCCAGGCCTGGCCACCCTTCACAGCCAATCCCCATAACGATGTTCTCATCACAGCATCATTACCCTCGTCACACTATTCATCATGCAACAACAACAACGCTATTCCCCCCCCCCACCCTCACCCCCCGCGTCACCATCACGCTGTCATACTCTTGTCTGTGTAATACCGTGCCCCCCCCCCCCCCCCACCCCACGTCACTGCGACACCCATGACCTGCCACTCTTCCTGTCACCCCAGCCTAGACTGTCACTGATCTGGCTTTCACTGTCACCCAACCTCACACACTCCCCTCATCCCCCTAGCCATGCCTCACCCAATCCCCTCACCCCCATCCATCAACAGGAGACCGCCCACCCCTCCCCACACCCGAGAAGCCAGACTCAACGTTCCCATGACGCATTTCACTAGAGGAACATTAATCCAGACGGCTTCACCTTTTTCTTTTTTGTTCTGTGATGAATATCTGTCAGGGAAGGGTATGGAGGGGAGGGGGGAGGAGAAGACTATACGTGAGAAGTTGGGGGATAAATAAAGGGGAGGTTGGAGGATAGGCGAGGAAGAATTTGAGGAATAGGTGAAGACTTGTTGGAAGAGAGGGGGTCATCCTCTGTCAGAGATGAGATGGGAGTTTAGAGGGACTAGTAAAACATACGCAGTCTCTGCCTTTCCTACAGGACTCACGCTAAGGCCGTGTCAATCCTCGTCTTGCCTAAGTGTCGGCATCACCGTTCCTCTCCCGGTATCACTGTAGGCTCCCTCCCTCCACACGTGCTGCCCTGGTGTTCCAACACGACGCTGTCTGCCTCCCTTTAATGCTCGTCCTTCATTTACTCCCATCCCGCCCACGGCCGCCCGTTACGCACCGGCGAAGGACACTATCCTTCAGACACAGGATCCTGCTGCTGTAGGTTTATTGGACAATGCTTACCAAACAACCAGAGACATATGACTTATATGAAGCAGCACTTAGCACGTCAGCAACACGCAACACGCCCGTAACACGCGACACGTCAGCAGCACGCAGCACGCCCGTAACACGCACACAGCACACAGCACGTCGGCAACATTCAACAACTTGGTAGTATACGAAAAGTCGGTAACACAGCACTTTAGCAGCATGCAGCACGCCCCTGCGTTCTGCTCAGTCAGGAGGTCAATGCAACACACCTTTGTGCAAGGTATACACTTACCCCCGGCATGGTCGTCACCCCCGGCATGGTCGTCACCCCCGGCATGGTCGTCACCCCCGGCATGGTCGTCACCCCCGGCATGGACGTCACCCCCGGCATGGTCGTCACCCCCGGCATGGTCGTCACCACAGGCCTGGACGTCACCCCAGGCCTGGACGTCACCCCCGGCATGGTCGTCACCCCCGGCATGGTCGTCATCCTCGGCCTGGTCGTCATCCTCGGCCTGGTCGTCATCCTCGGCCTGGTCGTCACCTCCGGCCTGGACGTCACCCCCGGCCTGGACGTCACCCCCGGCCTGGACGTCACCTCCGGCCTGGTCGTCATCCTCGGCCTGGTCGTCACCCTCGTCCAGGTCGTCACCTGGGGAGTGGTGGAAGTAACCAGATGCTGATAATACCAGCCAACTGGTGTTAGTAGTCAGGATGTAAATAATGACACAAAAGCAATTTGGTCGAGATGGTTTGATAGGAGTGAGTGGTTTACAGCACTAATTGCTGATGGTATCCTCATCAGCTTCTTATTGAGGAGGGAAGGGAGGCTGGAGAGGAGGGAGGAGAGCAAACTAGCTAGGAAGGTCGGGGAGGAGGGTTAAGAGAGTGGAGCGTTCCTCCCTGGCTGTGTCGCCTTTCTCTAGCTCTCTCTCTCTCTCTCTCTCTCTCTCTCTCTCTCTCTCTCTCTCTCTCTCTATATATATATATATATATATATATATATATATATATATATATATATATATATATATATATATATATATATATATATATATATATATTAGACGTGTTGGATTCTCTCACATTCCTCCAGGAGATAACCTCTTCATAGAGTATCAGGTTTCCCGTTACCTGGCATTACCAAGTACTCCTTCCCTCCCAATCCCATCCAATTCCATCCCCTCCCATCCCATCACCCTGCCCACTCTTTCTTTCCCCTTCATACTCCTTCGGTTCCCCTAATTTTGCATGTTAACTGACCCACACGGGGAACACAAAATGAGTCAGTAACACATTACAACTTCATAGCTTTTCTATTTTCTCTTTTCCATAATTATTCATCTTAATGAAATGACTGATTTTGTTTAGCTTCCATGTTATAACGTAGCTTTAGAGATGAAGCGTCCATGTCAGATATTGTCAGGGGATTGGGTGTGTAAAAGACTGGGATGACGCCATGGGCAAATTTTGGTTATAGGAGTTGGATAATGTGAGTTAGATTGAAAGGAGGTTGAGACACAGGTGAGACTAACCTGAGGGCAGATTTGGTGTCGACCAGAGTGGGATGTGAGACTGGAAGTAAGGAGGAACCGAGACTGTTCGAATGTGTGTGTGGAGAGGAAATGATGACATGATGGTTTTACCCTCAGCCTTGGCCACTTACGATCTCTGTGATGCTGCAGAGGACATGTCGTGAGTCTCTGACACAGCTGAGTTGCTCTCTACGTGAAGCCAAACCCAACTAAATCTTTATAGGTGAGCAATAACGATCAATAAGTGGCAGATATGAAGCTCCATAAGTTACCCCTTTTTATCCCCTTGAGGAGGACGACTCGATCCTTGGGTAAATTAACTAGGCTATCACACCCAAGGGTCGTATCTCCGTGCTCGAGATGCGAACCATCGTGCTCAAGGAATTAATCTCCAAGTTTCTTACAGTGCTGCATACTAACATACTTACAGTGCTGCCACTAACACTGCATAGCGTTTCCATAGAAATGAATGACAGTAAGAGCATACAAACGGTACTAATCCAAGATGTCTTACAACGTAGAGAAAGACATCAGAACTCAGATGTGCCCCAGCTTCTGCTTCCTCTGGCAGTGCATGTCATGTTCCCTGGATACCCTGTCAGTGAATACTGTTGTTTCCTGAACCGCAGATCTGATCCCTTTCTACGCAGTGTCCAGAATGCCCTGCAAGTACAGACTTAAGATATTAGCTTGTTCAGGCGATTGCCAAGGGTTGTTCTTTGGCTCTGTTGGTGTGACAAACAGGTGAGTGAACAGAGATAGAGGACACAGCCAGGAGAGATAACACAACCAGGAGGGGCGACACAACCAGGGAGAGGTGCTACAGCCAGGGAGGGGCGACACAGCCGAGGAGAGGTGCTACAGTCAGGGAGGGGCGACACAGCCGAGGAGAGGTGCTACAGCCAGGGAGGGGCGACACAGCCGAGGAGAGGTGCTACAGCCAGGGAGGGGCGACACAGCCGAGGAGAGGTGCTACAGTCAGGGAGGGGCGACACAACCGAGGAGAGGTGCTACAGCCAGGGAGCTACAACACAGCCGAGGAGAGGTGCTACAGCCAGGGAGGGGCGACACAGCCGGGGAATACAATAAGGAAGGGACACGAGACGCAAGAAACAAAGGAAACATTAGATAGATATCTGCCAGAGAACGAGGTAACAGAAATTCACACACCAGGAAAAACAAGACAATAGTCCAACACAGCAGAGTAACACGCCGGGAGTACGACGCCAGAGAATTTGGTAAAGAAATGGCGTCCTAGTTACGTCTTTTCTTTGTATATCAACTGACTGTTATATTTCTTTCTTTACCCCCCCCCGATGACGTGATTATTACGCGAAAGTGCACTTGGGATTTTAGAGTGTTTCATTTCCCCGTCGACTCATAGGAATATATATATATATATATATATATATATATATATATATATATATATATATATATATATATATATATATATATATATATATATTTTTTTTTTTTTTTTTTTTTCATACTATTCGCCATTTCCCGCATTAGCGAGGTAGCGCTAAGAACAGAGGACTGGGCCTTTATATATATATATATATATATATATATATATATATATATATATATATATATACATATATGGATGTTACTGCCATCCGACCCAAGGTGAGCTACAGCAGCTCATGTGAGTTTGCTCCTCCGCCCTCAGTATGGGTGAGGAATACACGATACTCAACGCTTTTGTTCTCACTAAAATGCTTTGTCTGTGTTCATCTAAACGATAAATATTTAAGAAAGAATGAAACGCTGTTGCAGTGATAATGACATCAGTGTGTGGTATGTGTAACACTAATGGTATACGTGTGATCCGCTCTGCTGATAGGCTGTGATTGTCCTAGAAGCTGTAGTGGTGAACACAGAGGGAATTCATATACTTATGTTAAGCAACGTTGGACAGTGTATTTGACATATAGTTCTCAACGTTAAGTAATAATATGCTTATAAGATCACCTGATGTTTATAGGGGTAAAGGAAATACAGGTTAGTCGTACGCAACTTCAAAAAGCCAGGAAACGACCTCGTTAGATAGTTTTTAAAGCAGAAAGCGGTGGAGTGGAGTTGTAGACGGCTCGGGGAACCTCACGCCCTAAGGTCGTGCTTGTAGAAGGCTAAGAGAATCAAAGTTAACCAAGATATTTTTAAAACAACACATTCAGTTTCTAAGAATCACCTTCATGTAAGACTAACCATTTTGAAGACTTTTAAGATTTAAAAAAATCAGTGTAAGTTACCGACAGTTCTAAAGATTTCTTCCATTTTTCTTTTTTGGCTAAATGAATCTTACACAAATTAAATCCAATTATCAAATCGTATTTAAATACGATATTCATTCCCAGAGTTAAATGGAGGAATGTCGTTTTACGCCCAGCACGATGGATGAGACTGGCTTGAACGTCTCCAGCCATGGTTGAAAGCCAGTTCATGCTTCGAACTGTCATACCTTCCTTCGACTTTTTTTTCTTTTTTCTATGAAACAGAATGTCTAACTGAATTTCTAACTTCCCTGTTACGCTTCTAAATGTCCTGCTATGCCTCAGAATATTTAGATGGACTTCCAAGCGCGTGATCCTACATGGAGTTGCCTGGCCATGCTTTGAAACGTATTGCCGTGCCTCGAATCAATTTACCGCGCTTCAGAACGATGATTTGCTCCGAGAACCACAAAAACATGTTTCAGTGCATACAAAATGCGAAGATAAACATGCATCATAAAAACAAGTAACTTCATGCTCTGCCAACCAGCAAGTGGAGAATAAGATTGTTTTGTCAGGTTCCTCATGTTGGGGGGAGACGCTGCTTCGCCAGAGCAAGATTCATTATCTCGAATCACTAAAAGAAGGAGGAAACCTTTTATTGTTAAAGTGTTAAGAAGCACATTGTGTCATCTACCAAGCCTTAGTATGAGTGATGGCCCACTACATTATCGCCTTGTAATATGCACGAGATATTCTTTTATAGTCATGCTCACAAATCCGGGCAAAAACGACCCCATGAAACAAACGGGTTGCGGTCAAAACGACGAGTCGAAGGGGAAGAATAACGACTTTAACAACTAAGCGTAGCAATTCGCTTCCTTCAAGCAACCGGACAGACCCAGCAGTAAACGTTTAACGAGGACGATTCCCTGCTAACAAAACTGTAGTCTATTACCCGGACAACCGGTTACCTCGCCGCGCGTCCACATCAAGCAACCAACACAGTCGACCAGACACAACCACACACTCGACCAGTCTGATGGGCTGCTGATTCCTCGTCTTGGCTACCAGACCATGGAGCATAACAAACCCTCGTCCTGACCAGCAGACCACGGAGCAGAGCAGGCCATCGTTCCGACCACCAGACCTTGGCGCACAACAGACCACCATCCTTACCACCAGACCACCGTCCTAGCCACCAGACCACCGCTCTGGCCATCAGACCACCGTGTTGACCATCAGACCACAGATCAGAACAGTTCTGCTCAAGATAACACAGACACTAACACTAGTCAGTCAGTTGACCCACAAACCAGTCTAGATGTCCAACTGCTGTCTGATTGCAGAGTAACACTTGCCTCCGTCTATCCGTCCCAGCAGCGGTCTCCGTCCTACGGAGTCGACGAGGTTATCTATCCGTCCTATTGGTCACCATCCCACGGAGCGGACTAGCCCGTTCCTCCCAGCAGCTCATTAATCCAGCAACAAATCGCATGTGTTCATCCAAGCCACCAGTCTCTGTCTGACTAAGACACTGATCCCACTCCTCCCTGCAAACCACAAAGCCACTCCCTTCCTTCACAAACCAGCCAAGCCTCTTCCCTCCACCCGAGTGATCAAGCCCGCCCCCCCCCCCCTCTCCCTCCCCAGTCCCAACCCCTCCCCACCAGGGCCATGCTCCTCCCCTTGCCTCCCCCCCCCCCCCCCCGCCCCCAGGAGATAAACAGCAAAAGGGTCTCGGGGTATCAGCTTCTCAAGAGATATATGGCTCTATAAATCCACTTTATCCCCGCGTAACAAATGTTCTTTCACCTCTTAGTCAGATTAAAGCTTCAGCTGGGCTCGTCGCAATTTATAGGGCCCTCCGGATATCCCCGGCTGTATGTTGGTGGTGGAGAGGTATGTTGGTGGTGGAGAGGTATGTTGGTGGTGGAGAGGTATGTTGGTGGAGGAGAGGTACGTTGGTGGACGAGAGGTATGATGGTGGAGGAGAGGTATGATGGTGGAGGAGAGGTATGTTGGTGGTGGAGAGGTATGCTGGTAGAGAAGAGTTATGTTGGTGGAGGACAGGTATGTTGGTGGAGGAGAGGTATGTTGGTAGAGGAGAGGTATATTGGTGGTGGAGAGGTATGTTAGTGGAGAGGTATATTGGTGGTGGAGAGGTATGTTGGTGGAGGAGAGGTATGTTGGCGGTGGAGAGGTATGTTGGGGAGGAGAAGTATGTTGGGGAGGAGGGGGTATGTTGAGGAAGTAAAATATATGGAAGAGGGAAGGGAGTATGCTAGGGAGGAGAGGTATGTTGGTAAGAGAAGGTTTCTTGGAGAGAGGGGAGTATGCTGGGGTAGAGAGGGTGTGTGTGTGTGTGTGTGTGTGTGTGTGTGTCATGGGGAAGGATGAGATGTAAAGAAGGAGAAGGATGGGTCGCTGGGACAATAGGAAGAAATGGGAGGTATGTTGGCTGGGTGGGGAAGAGGCGCGCCGGGGCTACACCAGAAGCGGCATGGGAAGGGGTATGCTGGGAATGAGGAGGAGGGTGGGGGGTATGCTAAAGAGGGCGGGTGGGGGGGGGGGGGAATATACTGTGAGACAAGGAAGAAATGTGGGGTATACTTGTAGTGAAAATGGGAGGTATGTCAGGAGTAAGTGCAGGGTATGTTGCCAGAGTCGAGGCATAATACGGAATATACGTCTGTGAGGGAGGAGGAGAGGCACTCTCAGGCAGGAATAAGATAAGAGACTTATGGTTACTGGAGAGAAGGGAGTATGTTGGGGTCAGGTGGGGTATGTTGGGGTCACGAGGGGTATGGTGGGGGTCACGAGGGGTATGGTGGGGGTCACGAGGGGTATGGAGGGAGTCTGGAAGGGTATGGTGGGGGTCAAGAGGGGTATGTATGGGGTGAGAAGGGGTACTATGGGGTGAGGAGGGGTATGATGGGGGGGGAGGAAGGTGTTGATGTAAGGGGGTGTATGCTAGGAATCAAGTGGAATGGGGGGGGGGGGTCAGGAGGGCGTGTGTTGGGGTCAAAATGGTTGGAGTTGGGACTAGGAGGAGTATGTTGGAGTAAGGTGGTTCATGATGGGGTGAGGAAGGGTATGAGGGGGTGAGGAGGCGTGTGCTGGGGTTCAAGAGGAAGGTTATACTGGGGGAGGGGGATGAGGATCATTCTGGGGTATTGAGAAATATTGTATTCTTAAGGAGCAGGATATGAAAATGAGAGAGAGAGAGAGAGAGAGAGAGAGAGAGAGAGAGAGAGAGAGAGAGAGAGAGAGAGAGAGAGAGAGAGAGAGAGAGAGAGAGAGAGAGAGAGAGAGAGAGAGAGAGAGAATTAACCGACACAAGAAGAAACAACACAGCAAGGACGAACTTACATGACTTTCATTTAACATAAGACTTGTGATCGATCATGAAGATGGAGAACACATCATCACTGGTCATCATCAACTCAGGGAACAAGCAGAGTAACGCAAGACTAAGCAAATAGTATGAATGATCTCGTCATGTTTAATCAAACTTCTCCATCGTGTCTACCATGGAAGGAGAATGATGCTAATACACCAAAGTGATAAAACCGAACGAAGAAGAGGAATGACTGGGTTAAAGTGAGGAAGACAGAAAAGAACCAGGCTTGGTCCATAAATATACGAGTGTGGTGGAGATGTCACAGAGGAAAAAAAAAAACAGAGACTAAGAGAGGCTACATTTCAGTGAGGTGTAAAATGCCAAACTGGCAACTTGCGGGGTTCATGTGTTATAAGTTTAGCGTTATTTTTTTGTCCCTGTTTCTTATCTTGGTACGTCTCACGGTGGACTGTTGTAAATGGCAAGTGGGATGGGTCGAGAGGGGAGAATGTCCGCTAAAAATGTCTCATTAATCTCCTCACAGGAGAGGATGTCTGTTTGGAAGACAATTAAGCGTGAAGGTGTAAACATAGAAATTCTTTCATTCTCAGGGAAGACTTTGAGTGAAAAGGAGCAGCACATCAGGTCATGATGGTGGGGAAGAAGTCTAGGGGAAGCAGAAGGAAGGAGCGAAAGGAGAGTTTTCAGACAGACAACACAATTCCACCAGGGTGACGGAGACAGCCATCACTTGGTGTGTGTGTTGCACTTGGAAGGAACAGATCGTCCTGCTTCCTCGCTGCCTGGAGAGTGATACTGTGACCTGAGGAAACAAAGGGGGAGGCGGGGGAGGATTGGGCATAATCTGGGATAATTTGAATTTCTTTTCTTTTCCTGATATATTCATCCGATACTAATTCTTCCTTAATTAAAGGAAGGAAAGACCACATTGTTTCATTATTGTACCAGAACGAAGCAGGTTTATTTAAGTATAGTGTTGTGCTATACTGGGAAAACAGAGAACCTTCCAATTAGTATATTTCCTTAAGGGATGACACACAGTGTTCACCAGCAGGCTGTGCTCGGACGATTGGAGTGACCTCTACGGAGCGCTGCGGAACGAGCAAAGACGTTGCTAGGAGAGGCAAGTACGAACTGTGGTGGATGAGGACCCCAGAGGTAGCCAGGACTAGCCTCACCATCATGGGAAGCACTGTATACACGGCTGTCCACAGTGACCCTGTACTTCATCTCGATGCGGACTGGGCACGCTCTGCCTTGATGCCGTAGTAATTGATAACTATGATGAAAAGTTACTAATTAAAAACCAGCTTTTGTCGAAGGTCACGTTAACTGTAGTTAACTAAACTAAAGTCGCTTCGGTAAAAGGTCAGCAACAAATAGCAACTTTCAGTATAGGTCACTGATCGACACCTTCCAATCATCAAGTCTCGGATTTTCACTTAAGCCTTCCCGCCTCCTCACCCCAACACACACACTTTACCCTCACATCACCGAACTCTATCCTCGGTCCTGTCCACCATATCACTGAGTCTTTGTATTCCATTTACAGATAATCTGTACTAACACCTGCCCAAAGTTCTCCGTAGGCCTCTACACTCCATCTCAAGATCTCCTCACACTTCATCTTTACATCCCTCGGCATTCTATATCCATATGGCCTTACGTTCTCCCTCTAGACCCTGTGCATGATCTCATCTTCTCTCTTCACTCCTTTGTAACCATCATCATCCAACCACAACCCATCACCATTATCAGCCAGCCACGTCCCATCACCATTATCACTCAGCCACAACCCATCACCATTATCATCCAGCCACAACCCATTACCATTATCAACCAGCCATACTCCATCACCATTATCACCCAGCCAAACCCCATCACCAATATCACCCAGCCACGACCCATCACCATTATCACCCAGCCACACTCTGTCTCCAACACCAGGCCTCCCTCCTTCCTCACCACACTCCACATCAAGACCTGAACCACTCCACACACACCCTCGAGACCTCCACACACTCGATCGTAACACTCGAACCTTTCTCCACTCTTACCCTTCACTGGCCCTCACTTCTTCCCCATCCCACAGATGCCAAGACCATCGTATACCAGCGACTCCCAATGACGTGTAGGAGGCATCTGGGTCCCCCAGTCAAACTGTCCATACTACAATGGCTGCATTATGTCTGGGTAAACCACTGGTATTTATACTAAGGACTGCCTCGGTAATAATTTCCCGAGTATGATGGCTCAGCCAATATCATACATCTAAAAGTTTATACAGATTTAATGACCTGTGGCTGTTCGAGCAATTGTTGCTATTTGCTACGACTGTCCCAAGATATAATGACACGTGCATGTAAGACATTAGCATGACTGGGGTTCAGTATCGGGAGAAAATATTTATAGATATCTATTGACAACCAAAGATTTTCCTGACTACTTCGTCACTTGTGGCTCGCGAGACCAAGTTTTGATAATAATCATCAATAATCTTCCCGTGAAAAGTAAAATGAAAGCTTCAGGTAAGTACGACGTACAGTTTTGATGGAACTCAAGGTTGAAAATTACGGAACACTTTTGAAGTGGATATCATTCTCTGGGGTTAAAAGTAAACTTACTAATAATCTGAGATAAGGAGACGTGGAGGATGTTATCTCACACTTTAGTGCACATGAATCTGTGGTTCATGGAGGAAGATCATCTTTTACAGACAACCGCATTTCCACTCGAAATATCTCAGACGATAAGTTACATAAAATCACAAATTCATGCACATTAAAGGCTGAAACTCTCTTCTTTATGATGCGAGAATCAAAATCTCAGTGAGGGAACAACGAAACGAAAATTGAGAGATGGGAGATGGGAGATGGGAGGTAGGGGGTTGGGAGATGGGAGGTAGGAGATGGGAGGTTGGAGGCGAGAGATTGGTCTGAGTGTGGTCTCGCTTGGCGCCCTCCCTGAGCAGGAAGGTGGTAGGGCAGGGGGCGCCCAGCGGGTTCTCTCGTAAATATCTCTGAAAACGATCTTATCAGAAACTAATGCCATTCGTTTAGCAATCATGGCATTATCCTGCCCCCGCACCCCGCCGAGGAGTACCGTTAATAATGCTGTAATGTACCGTGGGATGGGCGAAGGTAGTGCTATGCAACAGTGTAGTATACAGCTGGTAATGTTTGCATGCTTAGGTGATGGCGCCAGACGTGGGGTCAACTTGAGTCAGAGATGATCGAGCCACACGATGGAAATTGTCCTCAGTTACAGCTGAACTGTGACACCGAAGGTCGGAAACAGTAACTGGCGCGTCGTCGTTTTGTAAGGGATTTAGATGATTGTGTACGACAGCTGTTTACAATGATAAGCCACTGATATGGTGAGTGTGTCTTTGGGGGGGGGGGATTCCTTATCCTAGTTCCTTGTTACAGAATGATATTGACCTCGAGCACGAAGTTGCGACCACCGGGTATGATGGGATGGTCTTTGACCTGACTCAGACAGGTCAGGTCGAGGACAAGGCCATCTTACTCAACTGTTCAAAAACATAAAGGATTTCTAATTTTACTTTGTTTTCATAATTTGAAACCAAGCATGCATTGCCACTAGTGCTCAGGACCTGCACACAAAGACACAAACATGTACACATCAAAAATATTAGCACAACCACAAAAATACTGACCTCAAGAGATAGCTGATTCAGCAGTATTCTCCACTCTGTGTAACTAGATTCATAAACACGAGTCATTAACATGAATATTTGAAGGAGAAATTGAATGTTTAGTTCTACGATTAACACATATTGCAGACACGACAGAAAGTCTACAGGCACCACCACAATAAGGGGCAATTTTGATGTGCACGCCCCACTTGCCTAATTTAAGGTATTCGTTCTGATAAAATTTCTTCTTCAGGAATAATGATAGGTCATCCCCTACAGCTTCACAACATCTTACCTCATCTGGTGTCCGCCTTTCATTTTCGGACCCTGGACACCGGGTCTTACACTGCAGAGACACTGGACGTAATTTCAAAAACTGTTCCCACATAAAATGCTGTTTTTGCAACAGGGGACATGAGACCAGATCGTGCTCTCGCTGACCTCCCACTGCTGAACAGGTGCCTTCAGGCACCCCTCCTGCACCTGCGTTGTCCACCCACCTCAGATGTCCTAAATGTAGACAAGAAGAGGTTTTCGTGTGGCAACCTAACTGTCCAGCCAGACATATGTCTCCCTATACTGCCACCTCATCAGAAGGCCCCAGCCAGGAAGACGAGGAGCCTGCCCCTGCTCCTCCCTCCAACAGGGAAGAAGGAGGAGAGCGAGAACCATGACCTAGAGCCTAACCTCTTCTATCCCTTTCCCCAGCCTCTCGAGACGGGGGCATTGCTGCTCGCAGGGAACACACAAGCTAAGCTGACAAGAACAAGCTAGACAAGCTTAAACATGAGATGGAAAGGATGGAGCGTCAGATGGGAGATATCATGGCTGCCATCACAAACATCCAGCAACAACTGCAGCAGGTGGCTTCCTCTGATGCCCAGGCCTCCCCTGCCGCAACAGATGAGATGCCCAGCCAATCCTCAACTCCTGGCAAGGGATTCGGAGAGTCCTACTCGCCTGGCAAGGATGTGAGTGACCATGAAATTTAGAAGCTAATGCAGAATATGAAATCCCAAAGAAGGCAACCCACTGTGAAACAGGTAAACACACTTTAAGAGAATAACGCAGTACACAGAACACAGTTAATGAAGGGATTAAAGTTCTGAACGAGTGTACTGGGGGACCTTGAACTTGATACTGATGACGCTGTGTTGTGCTATGTCGATGACATCTGTCTTGGTACCTCCTCAAACAAGAGTGTGGTCAGGTTATTAACACATATCAAAAGTTCTAATTTATGATGATCATATCAGAAATGAATCTTAGTGCCAAGATTCCAACTACGGCCACTATGTGAACCAATCCCAACAGATCTTGCATCACTATCTTGAAAACCTTGACACATCAGACCTCTCCAAGTGGATTACGTAAATTACAATCAGGACCAACTCAGTCCTTATATCCTACACGGACTAACGTGTGAACAACTACTTATTGTGCTTACCACCATGATTTAGCCCTTGATCCAGCTCTACCTACTTCGAAGTCTGTAGCATTCTCATGACAATGAGATAATACAGCCAGTTCCGAGTACACGCTGTCATCCTCTCTGAGTGCAAACCAGCTCTTGCAACATTCTCTGGAAGCAGTGCTCTGCAGGAAACTGTTCCTTCAATCATTGACTCTCTGCTTATAGAAGCCCATACTACCGGCCTACGCACCTAATTACTATGGTCACCTTCACATGACAGACATAAGCGTCATGACCATGTAGATCACATGGCTCTTCTCTCTCAGTCTCCTACACCAAACTTGGTCTAACCAAACACATAGTCTGTCTGAGCAAACCACATTTGCCAGCGAGGAAGAAAACCTCTTGAGAGATTATGAAAGACCAAGTAGCTGTAGTATTGTGTACTGTGATCATCTTAGGCTAAAGACACATCAATATAGAAGGCACCGGACCCATACCAGACGATGTGATATTATACCTGCCAGAATACACCTAGGGTACAGGTACATGTGGCAAGTCGCGAGAAACCATGATGATCCTGAACATTACAAATGTCGACTCTGTTCTGCACCTGATGAACATAAACCACAACACCATATTAGCGAACGTCCCAAAATCAGTGACTTCAGACCTCAAGTCTTACTGTTTCAACAGATTTGTGATGACTTCATTGATAGTAACGTCCTTGAAGACATCCTGACTCTATACAAAATTCGTCATGCCCTATGTAAACACCTGGTGTAATCATGCCCGGTACAAGCACGTTCTGTAACTACATGTTCTGTGTTTAATGTGCCTTGATATTCTTTGTATCATTGTCCATGTTAACAACATGCCCAGTGCCGTACCATCTGTAACTGTTGCCCAACATGTATTGTATCTTTGACTTCTCATACAGCTAACATTGTTAGCGAGTTAACGATTGTACTCCACACTGTGTCCTGTTCCTAATAAACACCTCAGTGTATATGTAATTTGTCTGTGTATAAACAGTATTTCGAGTGTTAACAAGATTGTCTGTATATCTGCGACATATTGTAGACTTGCTTTGTAGTACAAAGATATTGTTACCTGTGTTGGTGTCAGCATCACTTACTCTCCTGTAACTATATATCATGTATTGATGTATCCCAGACCTTCCTCCCTCCTGACGGGAGGAGGACCCTTTTAGGTTAGTGAGCTCCACTCTGGCCCACCTGTCACCCTCCTATGTCCATGGACCGTACCCACTGTACGTTCTCTACTGACCTCCACCTACCCCTAGATATGTGCCCTTCACCCATACTCTCACTGAAAAGTTTTGTCTATGTGTATCTAGACAATGAATATACATATAAAAAATGTCATCACATTATTTCCTTTTCAACCCTTACCACCTTCCCCGGGTAACTAGTCTGCATTAGTTCGATTATCTTAAGGGAACATTCTCATATTTTTTCCCAGTTTCCACGCCCGTTAAGTTGCCTGATGACCTTTGAGTCACTTCTAGCTACAAGATGAGGTTCGAGAGCAATCCCTCTAACTGCCGGTACATGAGACTTTATGTGTAGAAACACTTCGAAGAAAAGAATTACTGCAATCCTGATATCTTCAGAATATATCAGAAGACATTTCTGTTGTTATGAACGGATGTGTACGACCCTTGCACACCAGATATGATCCCATGATATTTGAGACCATCAACATTCCATCTGACATAGTGATTGTTATCACCTATTGAACAAGACCAGCCCAACACGGGTGGCGGTAGTATGGCTACACCAATATCCTGTATATACCATATACTAGATGGAATTGCTGTGTTGGTTCTCATTTCAGCCAAAATGGTGGTCCAGTCCTCTCACTCCACCAAAACACTCTTACTATCTATGGCCTCTCTCCAATTTTGGGAAACGGTGAGGCCTGGACTTCAGATTAAAGACGAACTGAGTAACTAGAGGGAAAAGGGTAACAAGACGCCTTTGAGTTTTCGAAGAAATGGAGAAATTAGAAAGAGGTTGATAAAGCAAGTGAAGACTAGATATACTGAAGAGGGACCTCATGATTATCATCACCAAACCTTGAAAAGTGTAACAGTTTTCTCATGTAAAGTTTCCTACAGACACATACCACCGGTAAGACTTCAGATGTATTAATAAGGTAACCACGGAAGTCTGGATGGTCATGTCCTCTTCGTTATCTCAGGACGAACCCTTTGGTGTAGAAGACGATGCATGTGATCATCTTCACACGGACTGACAGTAGGTTTAAAACCTCTCTTTCTAGAGGGGTTTCTCATGCCCCGCTGTGCCCACTAACTATAGACTATGGTAGCTTAGAAAAAACGAGTTCGTTCAGTTTTACCTGCCTAAGTACAGTGGCGGAAGTCGCACACGTCAGGTGCTGCACTACTTCTCCTTGCTTGGGTGTTGTGAGTGATGCTCCTGCAGAATCCTCATGGGACTTTCCTTCCTGATGACCATCAATCCTATTACTGAAGGATGTGGGGTTCTCTGTAGTGGTCTGGCCCTGCTCAGCCACACGGCCCGAGCCTCCCTTCTGATGCCATTCTGAGAGGGGCTGTCAATATGGTAATTGGTGTGGTCACTTCCGCGTCTACCGTAAAGCCTCGTCATCAGCGGCCACAGCTGGACACCTGGCAGACTACCGCTGCCGACCTGGAGGGTTGGTAGAATACCGCTGCCAATCTGGAGGCCTGGTAGACTACCCCGCTGACCTCTGGACCTGCTAGACAATACCACCGCAGACCTTAGGGTCTGGAAGACAGTACCACCAGTGACCTGGGGGCCCAAATGACAATACCGCCGTTGACCAAAAGGGTTGGTAGACAGTAACGCCGTAGAAATGGGAGCCTAGTAAACGGTACGACTGTGGACCTGGTTACCTGATAGTAAAGCCATGGACGTCACGCTAAGGTAGATTTCCTCTGCGTTAAGGTGATTGGTAAGGCACTGCCTCGCTCCCACACGTAAGGTTGTGCCGTCATTTCCGGAAGGCCTCGACGGCGCTACTGTGAGGCCATCTTCCGTCCAAGTAGTTTTCCAGTAGCGCTCGCCCTCTCACCCAAACGTCAATAATACGAGCCAGTTCTTCGTAAAGTACAACTGGTATTAGGGCTTGAGGAGAACATTAGTAACACGTTCAATCACCTACCTCCTTCACTGAGGCTCCAGAACAGTTCGCACATTAGGCTCAGCGAAGGATCCCGAGAGCCTACCCATCACCTGCAGCGGAGTCGCCTCAGCAACGCAGGTCCCATCCCTCAGGCCATTAGCCCTTGAGTTTTGGCCATGTTGGGGGTCAAAGGAGACATTGCCGGCGGTAGATTAGGTGATAAAACTCAATTCCCCATGTAATGGAATGCATTTTCCGGGAAACGACTTTCTTTCCAGTGGTGGGACAATAACCACATGCTCTTCGTTGCGTCTGGCAGTGACTGGCGATGTCTGGCTGTGCGTGATGGTGTCTGGCAGTAAGAGGCGGTGTCTGACAGTGTGACACAGTGTCCACCAGTTACTGGCAGTGTCTGGCAGTAAGTGATGGTGTCTGGTAGTGACTTGACGGTGTCTGAGAATGACTTGAGGTGTCTGGCTGAGTGATAGTGTATAAAAGTGATTGGAGGTGTTTAGCAGTGATTGGAGGTGTCTGGTAGTGATTGGAGGTATCTTGCAGTGAGTGATGATCCCTGACTGTGAACCGTGACGTCTAACAGTAACACAATAAATTTCCGTGATCGAATGAGAGGTGAAGGAACTGGACGTTAACAAGATGTAACAAGGTTCAATCTTCTTAGGTGTCCTTATAAAGTGTTTACAAGTCTGCAGATACAGAAAATGTTGAAGATGTTTATTCGTTACTTTTCTGTTACTACTTACATATGTGACCTCCACCCATACTCTCACTGAAATACTTTGTCTATGTATATCTATAAGATATATACTCTAAAGCTTAAATTATCTCATTTTGCCATAATTCTTTCCAGAAGGGAATGTTCTGTTGACTGCATCAACAGATAGCTTCCACTCAACTTCAACCCTTCACTTACAACTCTTCAATTTGTGTTATTAAGTATCCAGCCGCACAACTGTTATAGTCCATAACGCTAATGGAAAACGGTTTATGGGTAACGAATCTAGAAATTATGATCTTTGATAAACTCTACTTTCAGATGCTATCTTTCTTTATAGTAATAATACTGGCTTTTCCATTAGTGGCACACAGGTAGACGCTGATCTTGTAGCAGGATGATAAAACTCTGTTCAGAACAAAAGTTTGCTAACTGAAATTTTTCTTACCATTATTTTTCTTGGGTCCATTGATGAAATGAATTAGTCCTGTGATAACTGAAGCAGCTGTGTCTCCCAGTTTTCTCCAGGGGCTATAACGCCTAATTAATTATCTTCATAATGGTTGTCCTTGTCAAAAAACATCGCTACAAAACTGAATTAATCTCTTCCATGCAGAGCCTCTTGTATCTTGTTACGCATACCCAGCGTGAGGATGGTCGAGTGTCGACCATCCCAGGGTGTTAAGGTCCACCTAGGCTGTCGACGAGGGGGCTCACTCGACGCCCCGTACCGCCAGTCTTGTCGATAATTAGTGGCGAACGGTGATGCTTAATTTATGAGGTGTCATTTGAACATCATTATCGCCTCTACCAGGAGAAGTTTACATGCAAATGAGGCTAGCGCTTCCTCGACGTCGCACTGTGAACGACTCCGGCCCTTATCTAAACCCCCAAACTCACACACACACACACACACACTCTCTCTCTCTCTCTCTCTCTCTCTCTCTCTCTCTCTCTCTCTCTCTCTCTCTCTCTCTCTCTCTCTCTCTCTCTCTCTCTCTCTCTCTCTCTCTCTCTCTCTCTCTCGCACCTATTAATTCAATAAACAGCTGCCGGAGATAAGAGAATTGGCAGAATAGCTATACAAATGAGAGACAACTATAAGTCTTCGCCTGAAACCAGTTCACTTGAGGTCATTACAATGGGAGTCATTGTTAAATACGGCGTCGACCCTGATAACAGGTGGCGTCAGGTGAGGGAGGGAGGGTTGAGGGCGGATGGTTGAAGGGGTAGACTCGGGTATAGGGAGGCTAATGCGTCCTCATCTGTCTCTCCATTAGCTTCACATCCTTTCCTCTGATCGTAAACTTTCATCTGCATCCATTTTTCTTCGCCTGTTAATCCTCGCTTCTCCACCTTTCCTCATCGTCTTCTCGCTTCTTTCTTACATTAATCCTGCAAGGTATTTCTTTCTACTTGTTTTCCGTTTTGCGTGTTGCCGGGGGTAGTGGAGGGTGGGGAAAAAGCTTTGCTTTGTTTTTTCTTTTCTTCTAATACGTAGAAGGGAACGACATATACTCTTTTCCAAGTAGCGTTGAGGCCAGATCACCTCACTTGGACCTTGGTTTCTGTGGTGTGTGTATTTATGTTACTCTTTCGTCTTCCTCACCATAGGCTGAGGTTCACCCTCAACCTCGTTGAATATAAACAGACGTAACCTTAGGGTACTGAGCTTTGGATCTTGTTTTGACATGAACAGAGATCCAGTGCAGCAGCTTGGCTTCCCTCTGCTCCTGACGCTGAAGTTAGCTGAGGCCCGACTGTCTCTTGTTCCAGGTACACAAACTCACAATACATACGTCATATCACCACACTACTGAGCGAGGCGACAGACTCATATAATCGAGCACTTCATTCTAGGAGCCTTGGATCTAAATAACAAGTCTGAAATAGTGACCAGTACTGACATTATCACTGAATTCCTGCATTAAACAACTAACACACTGCCAACCATGTTACTTTATATCAGTTGCTCTCATCTTAAAAGGAATTAAACAAAGGATTGATTTAATCACGTGGTTACCTGGCCACATGCTACGGCCTGGCTGAGACATTACGCCCACTCGACTACTGAACGTTTAGTTGTACCAACACTGATGAATATGAGTGTCCCACCATTGGGTTAGCATACATGTGCATGTATGCTAGTTACACACGTAAGAGTAGATACTGTACAGCATTGTGGGTACTGTCAGTCACCTTAGTGAGGTTCACCGTCATGCAGACCCCTGGTATAGAAGCAGCCCGGGCGGGCAAACTTTTTACCTCGGATGAGGTGATGTACTTTTTTCCTCAACAGAATTGTCAATATACGGAATGACTTACCAACTGAAGTAGTTGAAAACAGTACCGTAGATACGTTGAAGCATAGGCTTCATCTTAGACTTCATACGTATTTCGCTTTAAATCATCAGCTAACACTATTTTCGCCTCCTCACCTACACGGTAAGTTTACACGTCTTAAAGAATCTGTATGTCTTTCTCGTCCTACCACAATAATCCATCATTTTCTGTTTTCCTCCACTATCACAAACAGCCTCGCTAGGAGTCAGTGGTATTCTGCTGTTTGAATTCAGATGTATTCAGCTGAAACTGGGAATCCTGTTCCTATTCCATAGATTGTTTTCTTCTGAACAGTTGTTCCGATTCTTCAAATGACTGATACATACTTGCACGGAGTATTGCTCTCATATCTGAAGAAGTTCCAGATCTACATACTTACGAAACCGAGGTGAGCCTCCGACAGAGCACCTTATCACCTCTCCTAGTTTGGCCTCTCAGCTTGACTCACTTGTCCTACGCCACAATATTAGCTCACATTACTTCTGTAGATGTTCAGTTTTGACTCCAGAAGGCTGGCTGCTTGTTCGTCCCACCACTATTCATATCACGTAATAGTCGTCAAACTGCTGCATCACATGATTACTGTGTAGTCGTTGGCCACTCAAGGATGGACCGTTATCATATCTCTTTCTTCTTCTTTGCCTAGAATCTTTTAAACTGTCTCCTCCCTCATGTCTTCTGTGTGGACCCGCCCTTTTCAAAAGAAGGATTTTATATTTACACCCAAATTCCCAAGACACATTTATTCTTCACCTTTTACATATCTTCCTATAATCAGTCCTTCTCATACGTCATTTAAGGTATGGTTTCCTTGTGGACTTTCGTCCGTGACTGGAGCCTCCAACGTAAAAAGAAAGAAAAAATGAGAAGAGTCGGCAGTGTAGGTGTGTGCCTGTCATACGGAATGGAGGAGATGGACGTATCCTGACAGCAGTGTTTGCCTGAGCAACTGGATGATCACAACACAAAGTGAGGCAGTGAGGATCCATAAGGTAACCCCGTATTATAGCCTTATTATATGTGATCCCATAGCGGCCCACACCTCTCTGAACCGTCTTAGACTAGTGAGTTATGTTGCTGTCAGCCGCGTACAAGGTTTACCTTCGCACCTCTACAGACTAAAAGCAGGTAAGAAAACGTTCGGACGGTCATCCTTGAACACAGTGACCAAGTAAGAACAAAATCCACAGAAAAAGTAAGTTTAAAATACTGGCACAAAAACCCTGCTGCGGCATCCTTGAGTACAAGCCGGATATGTTTTTTTACATCCAGGGGAAATGTTTTTTTATTATTGGCACTAATGAAAGAGAGAGAGAGAGAGAGAGAGAGAGAGAGAGAGAGAGAGAGAGAGAGAGAGAGAGAGAGAGAGAGAGAGAGAGAGAGAGAGAGAGAGAGAGAGAGAGAGAGAGAGAGAGAGAGAGAGAACGAAGATGGTAGAGCAAGTTCGCCTCTTTACAAGATCCATCCCTAAGGGAAGGTACGTTCTGCATAAGACAAAGCCAATCATGACGACGACTTTTAGTAGCTATCGTCTTCTAAGATCCTGCACGGTGCCCAGGTGGGCGCTGGGTGATCCATAGCCAGCACACCTGCCCACGACTCCATCGCCACAAAACAACTGGACAAGAAATCACTAAAATGCGAAGAGAAAAAAGATTCGAATTCTAACGCGAAGAAATCACTGCTGAGTCACTAAAGCTCCCCACTTTCCTCCCCTACCCTCTCCTCCCCATCTCATTCCTGTCATTACCGTCCCTACTTTCCCTGCCCACTACCCACCTCTTCCCTACCCATCCATCCCTTCCTTCCGCCGTCCTCTTCCTTCTTCACCTCTTCCGTTCTCAACCCTACCCACCAAAACCCCTTCCCACTAAACCCTATCCCTTATATTTTCATTTTTTCATATTCCCTCACCACCCCTTCCTTTCCCATCTTCGCCCCCCTCCCCTCACCGTCCCTTTCCTCAAAAAGAATAAAGAAAAGAAACGCTCGAGGAATCACAGAAAAAAATCGGAAAAAAGACTGAAGACCAACATGATTCTGTCGAATTATGAAAGAAAAAGAATCAGACCACATTCAGAATCTTCACCGTAATGTGAATCCATAAAAGGAATCATATGATCCTATCAAGAGCCCCCAGGATGGCTCCTCTCCTGATATTCGACCGTATCGGGCTATCTACGTATCTCGAAAACTCACAGAATAAAAGATTAACTAAACCAAGAAACTCCCCAGAGGAAGTTCTCTATCCCTGCCTCTCTTGATGGTCTATAAAGTTCTTGCAAGCAGATTGTGTATAAGTGAGCCAAGGGTGTAGCCATTCTTTCCAATTACTCATGAAATGTCCTTCCTAAACCGTGAAAGACTCGCAGTACGCCCTCAGAACTCAGATACTATCTCAGATACTTTCTCCTTTGTTTTGAGAAATGTGAACTCTGATCACACTATTGTGGTATGCAGTCTAGGAGGTAGAGTCATCTCTGAGATGTTAGGTATACTCGCAGCTCTCACATATACTCTCGGTATCGACGCACACACACACACACACACACACACACACACACACACACACACACACACACACACACACACACACACACACACACACACACACACAGACACACACACACACTATCCTCACATGGCCTATTCTTCGTCTGGAAATCCCCTCACTCCACAAGGGGACTTGGAATGTATCAAACATCCGTCCGCCTCATCCACACGTCCGTCTCCAGAAACTAATGGCCATATTTTCCTGAAGGTTTAACTGATAGAGAATGATGGGGTCCAGCGTGGGTCCCTCGCATGACCCTGAAACGCTTCCCTTCGTGGCTGTGGTGGGTCAACAGCCACGTAGGTCGCTGGTTTTGTTTTACTTCCCTCAGGATCGACTTCAGGCTGATCACTGTGGTGTGGTCACTGCTCTTGACCTGCTCAGCTGTGAAGTAGTCACTGCCCTCGACTTCTTCAGGCGTTTGTTATGTTCCATAAATTTCTGCTGAAGTTGGCTTTGCGTATGTTACAAACTTTTAATTTCTGTGTGTGTGTGTGTGTGTGTGTGTGTGTGTATGTGTGTGTGTGTGTATGTGTGTGTGTGTGTGTGTGTGTGTGTGTGTGTGTGTGTGTATGTGTGTGTGTGTGTGTGTGTGTGTGTGTGTGTGTGTGTGTGTGTGTGTGTGTGTGTGTGTGTGTGTGTGTGTGTGTGTGTGTGTGTGTGTGTGTGTGTGTGTGTGTGTGTGTGTGTGTGTGTGTGTGTGTGTGTGTGTGTGTGTGTGCGAAAAATGAATACTTAGAATTCCATTCCTGTCTGCAAGCCTTTACGGTACCATAAAGCAGCGTCATAAACAATTTTATTCCCAATTAGTAATTTGCTAGTCATCCTCCAGGTGATACAAAAGATCACAAAAGTATAGTCTATCACTGTGTTGTCCCGGGACATAAACGACTCCTACCTGAGTCATGAGTCACGAGGGCAACGATGTCATCAGAGTCACGGGTCACCTGCCATTATCCACCTGCAGGTAATCCCACTCATCACCTACGTATGAGACATACCTCCATGACCCGGCAGCGATGCATTTCCCTGTAATACTTGCCCCATATGTTGCTTCTAACGCCCAGGTAACCATTGTGGCAGCCATGGTTCCCCATAACCTAACCTCACGTGGCACCCCAGGCACCAGTTCCCCTGACCTAACTCCGTGTGGCGATCTCCATCTTACCTCCAAGGTCCTGGTCTCACCACTCTAGGCCCAGCACCACTCCTTCACAGGCCCCACCAGCCTGCCCCTGCCAGACGTCCCTGGCCTACTAGTAGGCTGCCCATTACACTAGACCAGCTCCCCACCGACCTACCCCTGCCCAGCACCCCTGCCCAGCACCCCTGCCCAGCACCCCTGCCCAGCACCCCTGCGCAGCACCCCTGGCAGTACGCTGCCCATTACCCTAGTCCAGCTCCCACGTGGTGGCGGCCCACCAGCGAGAGGGACGGTGGGTTGCTATTATTTCCCACCATAATTTGCATCCCATCAACTCATCAATCTCCTGCGGCCATTTAGAGTTGATGGATGGAGTGAACCGTGCATGATAAGATGTCTACTTCAACCAACCGTCCCGGTGAGAACAGACTGTGAGCACCCAGTCCTGCCCAGCCAGACTTGTCCAGTCCTGCCCCGCCAGACTTACCATGAGAACTGACTCTCACTGCTGACCCCACCCTCTCCATATAGACAGACAACACAGACAGACCCAGATGGATGTATGGGTACACGCACACACACACACGCACACACACACACACACACACACACACACACACACACACACACACACACACACACACACACAGTCAGGCAGCAGCAGCAGCAGCAGACAGGAGTGCATCAATTTGGTAAAGCACTGGATGGACTGCTGGTTCGCTAGGGATTTATCTACAAGAACGGGAAAGGTGGAGATTATGGAGGGACAACAGTATCAAATATTCCTTACATGTAACTTTTCACCGTGGAACATTTATCCTCAAATACAGAAAGCTAATGAAGAGGGAGACATGATTATCAAAAGATGTCAAAATTTAAAGGAAGTTAGCACAGGAGGCTGGTAAGGAAGCTGGATATTTAGATAGGACTAAGGAGTAGGTAGACTCTCTCGATGGAGAGATTATCTTGGTGGAAGGGAACAAAGGATGCATGTTAGAGGAACCTCTTCGGAAAAGATTTAGGTCACCGCTGGAGTGCCACAAGGTTCTGTTCTGAGACCATTACTTTTCTTGATCTACGTGAGTAACTTACCGGGAGGTTGATACTCATAACTGAATATGTTCATGGATGATGCTAAGGTCATGAAGGAAGTGCAAGGCGAGGAGGAATTCATTCTTACATGAAGACCGAGACAAATTCCACTGTGTGTGATACATTGAATGTCATCCTCCAGTTACATATTGTGTGAAGACTGTTTAATACCACTGATTTTGATAGCCCATTGTATATGCTTGCATATTTTCTCTTATTCTGAGTAGTTTCAGCGTTCTTCTGTAGTTTATTTAAAAACCAGTGATGACCATAATGCTGTATATGTAAACATGACTTCCCCTGCTCAAGGTTACACCTTTGTCGAGGATGTATCTCTCTCGTGAAAGGACTTCTCTCTCCAAAGGAGTCTATTTTTCCTTGCAACAGGATGTAGCTTAATTATGGGTTGCAAAAGCCTGTAGGAATATCCCTGGTAACGCCAGGACTCTTGTATAGAAATCTATCCTCAGGTGATTATAGATAAGATATATTAACCAACACACATGCAGGAGCCTGCGCTGTGACCCTCGGCTGCAGGAGTCAGGCGCAGGTTCTGGTGAGGGAGTCGGTACAACCTGCCTTTATTACCCGTCCTCACCACTGTTCCTGGGTCAATAAAACGAAACATAAAAAGTGACGTATCTGTTGGTGTATTCAGCTTCCATGACTAATGGCTCACGTAAATGTATCAAAGATTCGCTATAACTAACCATCCTTTCTTGCTGCAGCGCACAGGGCCAGCTGGCCTTCACACTCAGGTGGTTTTCAAGAAAATAAAAAGCTTTACAAACATTGTCTTATTACTGCTGTGCCGAGTCTATGACACATCGCATTTCAGGTCACCATTTCTTAATCTTCAGGAAGTATATAGGTGCTGAAAACACGTGTGTGTGTGTGTGTGTGTGTGTGTGTGTGTGTGTGTGTGTGTGTGTGTGTGTGTGTGTGTAATATTTTTTCTTTCTACGGTACTTAGAAACACGTTATGGTTCCAGTGAACAAGAACAGTTGGACGTAGCTGTGGAAGTCCTTAAGCACTTGCACTCCATTGTGACACCTTAACCCTCTCTTATCCTGCTTCAGTCATCACCACATTGTCTACTTTCATATACTCGTCTTTGCTTCCCTCATGCTTTATTGTCGTTCTCCATTTCCCGTTCTATTCCATCCTCTGTTCAAACTTCTCTTTTCCTTACTAAATCATACTTCTCTTATTTCTATACACGATTTTCCTTTCATATATAATTTACCAATTTCTTTCCTTCCTAGAATTGATTTTACAAATCATTGTTTCTCTTGTCTCCAGCCTGTTTCCCCTTAATCAGTTTCTCCTTTGTTTTTATCCCATCTCTTTTTCTTTCATGTCTCTTACCCTTTTAATTTTCATAGATTTCTTAGTCTATTTATCTTTCATTATCTTTTAACCCTTGTTCTCTTAACCACAGCTTCACCGAGACACCAGACCAGACAGATCCTTAGTCTGTCTCATACGACCCAAAGAGCCCTCTCCCACATCACCTCCTCAGCCAGTCAAGCGAGCCACCTTCCTCTAACGGAACCTCTGGACTCTGCTCATGTAATGAGTCCCTGGATCTATAATGCCAATCTTACGTCTGGCCATGTTGAAGCATTATGGCAGTATCATGCATCAGTGCAGCTCTGTAAGAGTGTGTCTGTAGCCTGTGGGGGGATGAGAGTGGAGAAAGTAGTCCCCAGGAACCAGGGTGCCCTCCCTGAGATACGACCAGGGAAGTTAGTGCCCGGGTTTCGGGGCACATCAGGAGAGAGTTGCCTGTAGGAGCCGAGGTTGAGGAATGGGGAGGAAAGGGAGATGAAAACAATCATCGCTGCGGCCCATCAGATGATGCCACGTCGACCTTGATGAAGAAAATTTAATTTGCACCGATGAATTCCTCCACTTGAGGCGTGGTCGATGTGATGTGTCGCCGGGCGATGGTGGTGTGCTGTGTGGGGGCCGGCCGCTCTCTCGCTGTTGTCCTCGTGTCTGTCTCTGTGACGCTTATTGTTACTACTGACACTGTTCCTATCACTATAATAATAATGATAATAATAATGATAATAATGATAATAATAATATTCTTCTTATCATTAATATCATTATCATTATCATTATCATTATTATCATTATTATTATTATTATTATTATTATTATTATTATTATTATTATTATTATTATTATTATTACTGTGTACAGAATGGAAAAAGGTGAGAACAATGGAAGTAAGGGGAGTGGGGGAGGAATGGGATGTATTTAGGGAATCAGTGATGGATTGCGCAAAAGATGCTTGTGGCATGAGAAGAGTGGGAGGTGGGCTGTTTTAGAAAGGGTAGTGAGTGGTGGGATGAAGAAGTAAGAGTAGTATGTTTGAGGAAAGGAACCTGGATGTTTTGGCTCTGAGTGAAACGAAGCTCAAGGGTAAAGGGGAAGAGTGGTTTGGAAATGTCTGGGGAGTGAAGTCAGGGGTTAGTGAGAGGACAAGAGGAAGGGAAGGAGTAGCAATACTCCTGAAACAGGAGTTGTGGGAGTATGTGATAGAATGTAAGAAAGTAAATTCTCGATTAATATGGGTAAAATTGAAAGTTGATGGAGAGAGGTGGGTGATTATTGGTGCATATGCACCTGGGCATGAGAAGAAAGATCATGAGAGGCAAGTGTTTTGGGAGCAGCTGAATGAGTGTGTTAGCGGTTTTGATGCACGAGACCGGGTTATAGTGATGGGTGATTTGAATGCAAAGGTGAGTAATGTGGCAGTTGAGGGAATAATTGGTATGCATGGGGTGTTCAGTGTTGTAAATGGAAATGGTGAAGAGCTTGTAGATTTATGTGCTGAAAAAGGACTGATGATTGGGAATACCTGGTTTAAAAAGCGAGATATACATAAGTATACTTATGTAAGTAGGAGAGATGGCCAGAGAGCGTTATTGGATTACGTGTTAATTGACAGGCGTGCGAAAGAGAGACTTTTGGATGTTAATGTGCTGAGAGGTGCAACTGGAGGGATGTCTGATCATTATCTTGTGGAGGCTAAGGTGAAGATTAGTATGGGTTTTCAGAAAAGAGGAGTGAATGTTGGGGTGAAGAAGGTGGTGAGAGTAAGTGAGCTTGGGAAGGAGACCTGTGTGGGGAAGTACCAGGAGAGACTGTGTACAGAATGGAAAAAGGTGAGAACAATGGAAGTAAGGGGAGTGGGGGAGGAATGGGATGTATTTAGGGAATCAGTGATGGATTGCGCAAAAGATGCTTGTGGCATGAGAAGAGTGGGAGGTGGGCTGTTTTAGAAAGGGTAGTGAGTGGTGGGATGAAGAAGTAAGAGTATTAGTGAAAGAGAAGAGAGAGGCATTTGGACGATTTTTGCAGGGAAAAAATGCAATTGAGTGGGAGAAGTATAAAAGAAAGAGACAGGAGGTCAAGAGAAAGGTGCAAGAGGTGAAAAAAAGGGCAAATGAGAGTTGGGGTGAGAGACTATCAGTAAATTTTAGGGAGAATAAAAAGATGTTCTGGAAGGAGGTAAATAGGGTGCGTAAGACAAGGGAGCAAATGGGAACTTCAGTGAAGGGCGTAAATGGGGAGGTGATAACAAGTAGTGGTGATGTGAGAAGGAGATGGAATGAGTATTTTGAAGGTTTGTTGAATGTGTCTGATGACAGAGTGGCAGATATAGGGTGTTTTGGTCGAGGTGGTGTGCAAAGTGAGAGGGTTAGGGAAAATGATTTGGTAAACAGAGAAGAGGTAGTAAAAGCTTTGCGGAAGATGAAAGCCGGCAAGGCAGCAGGTTTGGATGGTATTGCAGTGGAATTTATTAAAAAAGGGGGTGACTGTATTGTTGACTGGTTGGTAAGGTTATTTAATGTATGTATGACTCATGGTGAGGTGCCTGAGGATTGGCGGAATGCGTGCATAGTGCCATTGTACAAAGGCAAAGGGGATAAGAGTGAGTGCTCAAATTACAGAGGTATAAGTTTGTTGAGTATTCCTGGTAAATTATATGGGAGGGTATTGATTGAGAGGGTGAAGGCATGTACAGAGCATCAGATTGGGGAAGAGCAGTGCGGTTTCAGAAGTGGTAGAGGATGTGTGGATCAGGTGTTTGCTTTGAAGAATGTATGTGAGAAATACTTAGAAAAGCAAATGGATTTGTATGTAGCATTTATGGATCTGGAGAAAGCATATGATAGAGTTGATAGAGATGCTCTGTGGAAGGTATTAAGAATATATGGTGTGGGAGGCAAGTTGTTAGAAGCAGTGAAAAGTTTTTATCGAGGATGTAAGGCATGTGTACGTGTAGGAAGAGAGGAAAGTGATTGGTTCTCAGTGAATGTAGGTTTGCGGCAGGGGTGTGTGATGTCTCCATGGTTGTTTAATTTGTTTATGGATGGGGTTGTTAGGGAGGTAAATGCAAGAGTTTTGGAAAGAGGGGCAAGTATGAAGTCTGTTGTGGATGAGAGAGCTTGGGAAGTGAGTCAGTTGTTGTTCGCTGATGATACAGCGCTGGTGGCTGATTCATGTGAGAAACTGCAGAAGCTGGTGACTGAGTTTGGTAAAGTGTGTGGAAGAAGAAAGTTAAGAGTAAATGTGAATAAGAGCAAGGTTATTAGGTACAGTAGGGTTGAGGGTCAAGTCAATTGGGAGGTGAGTTTGAATGGAGAAAGGCTGGAGGAAGTGAAGTGTTTTAGATATCTGGGAGTGGATCTGTCAGCGGATGGAACCATGGAAGCGGAAGTGGATCATAGGGTGGGGGAGGGGGCGAAAATTTTGGGAGCCTTGAAAAATGTGTGGAAGTCGAGAACATTATCTCGGAAAGCAAAAATGGGTATGTTTGAAGGAATAGTGGTTCCAACAATGTTGTATGGTTGCGAGGCGTGGGCTATGGATAGAGTTGTGCGCAGGAGGATGGATGTGCTGGAAATGAGATGTTTGAGGACAATGTGTGGTGTGAGGTGGTTTGATCGAGTAAGTAACGTAAGGGTAAGAGAGATGTGTGGAAATAAAAAAGGGCGTGGTTGAGAGAGCAGAAGAGGGTGTTTTGAAATGGTTTGGGCACATGGAGAGAATGAGAGAGGAAAGATTGACCAAGAGGATATATGTGTCGGAGGTGGAGGGAACGAGGAGAAGAGGGAGACCAAATTGGAGGTGGAAAGATGGAGTGAAAAAGATTTTGTGTGATCGGGGCCTGAACATGCAGGAGGGTGTAAGGAGGGCAAGGAATAGAGTGAATTGGAGCGATGTGGTATACAGGGGTTGACGTGCTGTCAGTGGAGTGAATCAAGGCATGTGAAGCGTCTGGGGTAAACCATGGAAAGCTGTGTAGGTATGTATATTTGCGTGTGTGGACGTGTGTATGTACATGTGTATGGGGGGGGGGGGTTGGGCCATTTCTTTCGTCTGTTTCCTTGCGCTACCTCGCAAACGCGGGAGACAGCGACAAAGTATAAAAAAAAAAAAAAAAAAAAAAAAAAAAATTATTACTATTATCATTACTATTATTATTATTACTATTATAAATCTAATATTAATGATACTACAACAATATTTACTAAAACTCCTGCTGCTACTGCTGCTCCTACTCTTGCTATACCTACCTCTACTTAGCCACTACATTATCACTACAACCGCCTCTGCTATCTTTACTGCTATTTCGGCTACTCTATGCGGTACTATAAGATGATCATGCTTAAATATAAGAAAACTGAATGTATATCTTTCCATGGAAACATAACCTAGTGTACGTTTAAGTAACGGACACTTATTCGACACTACAAGAGTTCTTAAGTGTACTTACAACACTTCCAAACATCCCTTTGAAGGTCGCTGAAGTTCCGCCCACCGACGTTCTTTCAGGGGTGACTCAAACAAGCTGACAAACTCATTATTGCTGTCGGAGCTGTGTTTGTACCTGAGAATGAGCACAGTGCATGCTTCGCCACACTCCAGGCTTAGTAATTTCACACAGGTATGAGTACGCAATTGTACCGTGCGAGGAAATGTACATCCCTTACACTTTGTATTTGTCGCTACGAAAATCTGATTATGTGTTTATTTGAGATTAATTTCTCTCTTGGTTTGGTTAGCTGTCATTCCTCCCCCCCCCCCCCTCTCTCTCTCTCTCTCTCTCTCTCTCTCTCTCTCTCTCTCTCTCTCTCTCTCTCTCTCTCTCTCTCTCTCTCTCTCTCTCTCTCTCTCATTTCATTCTCTTTTCTACCTTTTCCTTTCCTCGTTCCCCGAGACAGTTACTTCCAAACATCACCTCCTTAACTCTATGATTACGAAATAAAACACAGGACACAGGAGAGACCAAGTGATTCCAGACTTGCCAGTCTACCTCCGCGACCCACGCCCACTCAGCCCTCTGTCTCGCTCCTCTTCTACCTGTGGAGAGATGAAGCTAATCTCTGTGGCTCAAATATTCTATGGTCACTGTCGTCTGGGAGCCAGAATCTCTGTATGTGTGGGTTTCTATGCAGCTGTTGTCTCTTAGGATTACTATCTTGTATTTCAAAAGTCTAGTGTGTCTTGGTAGTCTGTGTCTGAGGGTTTTTGTAGCAGACGGCTCCCATGGCTAAGGTCCGCTTTGATAAGGGTCTTTTATGTTCCTGGTGCCCCGTGCTAGGGGTCTGTGCAGGTACTGTCCTCCATGGCCATTGTCCTTCATGGTAATGTGCCTCATGACTAACTTCTTGTGTATCAAAGATCATCTATGTTAAGGGTTTATGGCAAACAGAATCTGTTAACATTTCCTCTTTGACACAGCCTTCTATAGCAACAGTGCCCTAAGATCCCTCCTGTAGCTGCCCTCTAACGTCGTTTCAAGATGGAAGCAAAGATCTGAACGCTAAAAGTACATAAAGATTCTCAAAGAACTCGGGCGTAAGTTTCATGTATTCCTTACTTCTGAGGCGCGTCACGTTCATAGTCATTACGAGGAAGGAGCATCATTTGTTTATTTCACTGTCTGACAACAGTGAAATCATTTAACGTCTCTGGTGAGCAAAGGATGGTGATAACACCACCTGCCATCACTTGTTCACTTTGTTATAGGTACAGGGGTAACTAAAATGGTAATCGGCTACACATCATCTGTAACGAATCTAACCGGACAATTCACTGTGTTGAAGAAGGAATCAGTTGATTCTCACCCCTACATACCCTTTACTTGTCACAGATGGACTGAATTACCGAGTGTATTAGAGACATGGTCCTGATACAGAGATGTAGACAGAGAAGGAAGGATAACAGTGATGGACTGTAGAGAGAAAACACATTATAGTTCACTTGGGAGGCATCACTGTTTATTTACATAATAGTATTTCAGAAAGGTAACAAGTTACATTAAGTAGTAAGATAACCCACTCTCTTCATCCTCCTCGCCCTGTTGAACATCCTTCTTCCGTGATCTAAAGATGAAATTCTGGTGGAGGACCTGTTCAAAAAATCTAATTAGAAAAGCTCTCACTCTATGTAAATGTTCTCGTCTCACTTTATATTCATTGGCTTTGACGGGGAATGGATAGCAAACATTATAAAGTCAGCGAGTGATGCATTCAGAGTCGTCTGCTGAGCAAAACAAAGACTAGTGTAGGAGGGGGATTATAATGTGGGTGCTGGTGCGCGCGCGCGCGTTGGTGTTTGTTTGTTTGTTTGTTTGTATGTTTGCGCGCGCGCGGACGTGTGTGTGTGTGTGTGTGTGTGTGTGTGTGTGTGTGTGTGTGTGTGTGTGTAGTGACTATCATTTCTAATTGCTCTTTTTTGTGTTACGGGGGGGTGGGGAGTTTGTGTTACGGGGGGTGGGGAGTTTGTGTTACGGGGGGTGGGGAGTTTTACGTTTGTGGTGTCCCGTTTCTTAACCTTGTATATGTACTATGTCTTCTCCCCTATGTATGCACACACACACACACACACACACACACACACACACACACACACACACACACAAGCTAGATACCCATTCATCGATCAGCCATGAAGGGAGGATGAGCACCTGGGTTGGATATAGGCCGACCCATATGGATTCGATCTGGGCTTGGGCTGGTGTGTGCTGAATCATGGTCAGCAAAATGTGCATGTGCATAGTTACCCAAAGGACCTCATGTCTTGAACTTTATCTACAGCCATACAGTTTCCCAAGTAGGGATGGAGGTAACACACCCTCACATACTTTGGGTGAAAAGTGTGTTAACACCACCGGAGAATTTCTCAACACCCAATGTAGCATTGCATACGCACCTGGGGAAGACCTAGGGAGGATTTACGGAAGACCCAAGAGTGACCTGAGGAAGATGTGTGGAAGGCATAAGGAAGAACTGGTAAAGATCTGAGAAGATCTGAAGAAGACTTAGGAAGACGAGGGAAGGACTTTGGAAGGACCTAAGGAAGGCTTTCGACCGTCCTGTGGGGGATGTAAGTAAGACTTGGGAAGAACTGGTGGACCACAGGAAACTTCGGAAAATCCGGAAATACTTGGGGCAGTCCTGGAAAGGACCTGAGGAAGACCTTCCGAAAACTAGGGATGGACCTATTGAAGACCTGGGGAAGACTTGGGAAGGAATCAGAAAGGACTTTGACATGACATTGAAGGACCGTAAGACATGGGAAGGACCAAGGGATGAGCTGAGGAAGACCAAGGGTAGGTCGAGGGAAGATCAGGGAGATCTGTCATTAACGATCTAAATTTTTAAAAACAGGCCATATGGTCTGTCTTCCATGCATATAAAGTACAAGATTGTGTCTGTCTGTCTGTCTCTTTGTCCGTTATCTATCTACTCTAGGGTCACTGGGCCAGACAACCGGAATCTATTGGTCAATAAACTCCATTACCAGCTACTTACGTGATTCGTTTAACATATATGATAAACTTCATCAGCTCAGACCTTATGAAAGGCAGGAACTACTCACAGTGACGTGTACTGAATCACATTTCAAGCTTCGAGGCGACAGGATCGTTCTTCCGGCGCGACGGACGGTGGAATCTGACCCCGACATCATCTGCGACGATGTACGAATAACCAGAGAGGTAGACCTAGATTCAGCCGCAGACGGAAGTCTCCTGTTACAAATCCTGTAATGATATGTTAGAATCATAATGTGTGAAAATCAAGATTTTCATGTCATCTATCATGGCATTCAACCCTATGTTTTCTTTACGTTCATAATCCAGCCAGAGGACGATTTCCCCAATATGTGAATAGATGTGATGATTATCTATCTATCTATAATCGTCAAAGGACCTGTTTTTTGAAAGTATGTTGGAGTTACTCCAGGAACCCTTTACCAGGAACTCCTGTAGATCCAGTGCTGCGCTATATTAAGTAGCAGGGAAGTGCTGAACTCCTTTGGAGTGAGACGTTCTTTGATGAGACTGTACTTCCGGTGTACAGCCTCACCAGATGTGATTCTTCATTCCCGAAATAGCCTCGGACAAGCTAAGTCCAGTAACACCATTGTGTACATGTAATATGTTCCTACGTACGAACATGTACACATGATCCTAGGTGCGAACATATACACAATGTTCCGACATACGAACATGTGCACAATGTTCCAACGTACGAACATATGCACGATGTTCCTACCTACGAACATATGCACAATGTTCTTACTTACGAACATGTGTTCATGTATAAGGGTGAGGTGTAGGGGTGTACGGTGTAGCAAAACTGTGGTCAGGGAGGGTCCCGCCAGCTCTCACTCCTAAGTAAACATTTAGTAAATGTTATCTTACCGAGAACCCAGGCCAAGGGTCGCATGCTACCGTCATCTGGGACAGGTAAGACGTTTATCATTCTCTCTCTCTCTCTCTCTCTCTCTCTCTCTCTCTCTCTCTCTCTCTCTCTCTCTCTCTCTCTCTCTCTCTCTCTCTCTCGTCCTGTCTAAAGGCAAAATCTCGTTTCCTGTACCGTAGGTAGGTAGGTAGGTAGATAGGTCGGTAGGTAGGTAGGTAGGTAGGTAGGTAGGTAGGTAGGTCGGTAGGTAGGTAGGTAGGCAGATAGGTCGGTAGGTAGGTAGGTAGGTAGGTAGGTAGATAGGTCGGTAGGTAGGTAGGTAGGTAGGTAGGTAGGTAGGTAGGTAGGTAGGTAGGTAGGTAGGTAGGTAGGTAGGTAGGTAGGTAGGTAGGTAGGTAGGTAGAGTAGGTAGGTAGGGTAGGTAGGTAGGTAGGTAGGTAGGTAGGTAGGTAGGTAGGTAGGTAGGTAGGTAGGTAGGTAGATAGGTAGGTAGGTAGGTAGGTAGGTAGGTAGGTAGGTAGGTAGGGAGATAGGTAGGTAGGTAGGTAGGTAGGTAGATAGGTCGGTAGGTAGGTAGGTAGGTAGGTAGGTAGATAGGTAGATAGGTCGGTAGGTAGGTAGGTAGGTAGGTAGGTAGGTAGGTAGATAGGTAGGTAGGTAGGTAGGTAGGTAGGTAGGTAGGTACTCTTTATACAAGGTGACACTCAACAGACTCAGCTGCCACTTCAGTTCAACAACATTTAGGAAACTCTTATGTAAGTGTTGAAGATGACTGTTGTTCTCTCAGACTCTGCCAAACCAGTTCATGAGGTGATTACAGGAATCTGTAACAGAACATACTGAAGCAAGATAGAAAATGTAAATTGGGCAGATGGATCAAGGAGAGTCTAACAAAGAGATATTTCAAATTAGCATCAAACTGAACCATGTCTGATGATCAGATTTTATCGGGTAAGTGATAATGATGGGTATTAGCTTTAGCATTGTATAAGTAACACAAAGAAGTTGAAGAAGTTGTAGTCAGATAATTTGCATATAACACCAAACTTAATAAAATGATAAGATCAGAAGACAAACATTGAACCGAAAAATATCTAAATATATAATAGTCAGCAATAATAAAAAAGAAATGGAATTTTACAAGGAAATGTTTGAAGGAGCCATGGATTGGTCAGCAGTATACCACCTTACAAAGACCAAACAATGAAAGTGAAGAAAACGTCAACGTCTTAAGAATTATCTTAAGAAAAGAAAACAATATGAAGACCAGGATGCAAACATGCTGTTCTGCCCAGTCAGATAATGAGCGGTGTGGTGATGAGAATCTTCACAACGAGAGACAAAGAGGTGAAGAGGAAAATGTTCAGTCTGTATATGACAACAATGATTGAATATCACCGTGTTAGATGCTTATCACAAAGGCAGGCTGGATCAATACCATTAACAGGATTCAGAAACATTTTACAAGCAAATTTGAGGGACCGGAACAGGTGAACTGTCATAAACATGAACCATATATTCTAGAAACATGAAGATAAGAAATATAGAAATCTATCCATGACTACAGATTGCAGATATCGAGGAAAACAACCTATGAAAGAAACCTTCATAAACTGGTTGGAAGAGAGTCATGAAATATGTAAAAATTCACCAGAACATCTCATTAAGACACCGAACAAAAGTAGTCTTGAGGTCGACGAAAGATATGAAAACTTTATGTGTTTTGCCCAACAATATAAGATGTAGATAAGTGGTGAGTGCTACATCCTTCAAAAGAAGACGAGACAAATGGGTTATAACAGTTCCTTATAAACACAAGATAGGCGACTATGCAAAGTGTGTGGCAGCAGAAACCAACATTATTGTGAGACGAGCAGTGTACGCGGTAGTACTCAACACTAACCATGCCTTATGGCGAAACCTTATTGGAAGTAATTATTGGGCAAATAGGTAAAGTCTCTCTCTCTCTCTCTCTCTCTCTCTCTCTCTCTCTCTCTCTCTCTCTCTCTCTCTCTCTCTCTCTCTCTCTCTCTCTCTCTCTCTCTCTCTCTCTCTCATGGTTACGAAGTGAGACAGTACTTCAGTGGCTGTTGATTTCTACTTTAGCCCACATTCCTTTCTTTTCTTTCTGCCTCACCTACACCCGGGTTGATGGCTTCCAGTCCACCTACATACAATCTCTCGTATCATGACTCACACAACACTAACTAGAATTTTCCTGCAGTGACCATGTGTGTGTGTGTGTGTGTGTGTGTGTATGTGTATGTGTTGCCAACATGCAGCAGGCTACAGCCTCCGTCAACACCTACTTCAGGAACCCGGAAAATATTAGATTCAGGTGAGGGGTTGAGCTGGCCATAAGGTCGACGATCCCGGCCCTCCATCCATCACTATCATCCAAGTCACAAATCATCATCCGGCCTGTGAATTATTAGCTCCTATTTCACCGTGGGGTAAACCGTGGCTGCTGCCCCTCCGTCATAGTCGCCGGATCGCTTGACGGATACTCCACCCTCCCCGCTCCCCGCCCTCTCCCCTCCTGGGAGGGCGAGGCACGGACGTCCAAGGGGGGCATAGCAGGGGAGGGCCCATAACTCCTGGGGGGAGGGGAGATCACCCTGCGTGAGGCCAGGTATTTCATAAGCTGCCATAAACATCTGGGCTACAGCCACGCCGCCTGCCGCCCCTTGACGGAATCAATAAGTAAGAGCAGCGGCGTCCGTGAGCGATGCTTGGACGGAGGAGCCTCGCAGGCCGCGGGAGTCGCTACAACTTTATTGTTTTCAGTTTAGCGAGGACTTCATCAACGAGGTAAATTAGAGCTTCTCTCTTTTTTTTTTTTTTTACGTTGCTATTGATGATGACAAATGATGACGGAGGCGTGGAATAGAGCGAAGATTGATGGACATTAACGTGGAGGGATTGTGGAATATTAAGGTTATTTTGGATGTGTGGGTCTAAAGGGAGGTTATGTGCCACTCACGGTGGCTGTACCCATGCCTGCTGCTGGTCTGGGATGCTTTACTTGGGATATCCCAAGTTGTGTTCAGAGCTAATTCATAAGTGGCAAATTCTTCTTCAAGGGTTCTGACACCAACTTGATGAACAACCTGCTACTCTATGGTGGGCCAAATATCTGCTTGACAAACACAGAACTATAACAATGACTGGAACTTCTTCATGGTATAAGATGATTCATATCTGATCATCTAATGTGGCACAACACCTGCGTCGAGTCATGGAACACTGAGCTCAGGGAACGGTGGAGGGAGATTGTGCCAAGAAAAGTAATTACATGTTAATCATCGAGATGAAGATAGTGTAAACCATTTCTTTGGGAAATATATAGATAAGGATCGATATGTATGCAGGAGCGACAGACGGATAAAGCACATACAAACCGATGGATGACCATATTGAATCTGAACTGAAAATGACTTGTGGTCGAACAACACACACACACACACACACACACACACACACACACACACACACACACACACACACACACACACACACACGTGCCTGAATGAGAGAGAGATTCCTTCGATGGATAGAAAATTACCTTGGTGGAAGAGATCAACGAATGTCAGGAAATCCTTCTTGAGACAACTTGGAGTCGCCAGTAGCGTGCCGCAGGGGCTGTGTTGATACCATTGCTCTTCTTGATCCATGTGATTAACCTTCCAGAAGGACTGGACTCTGGTATGTACATGTTTGCGGATGATGCCAAGGTCATGAGGGAAGATCACGTCAACATACAATGGGATCTTGAAAGCCTGCAAAGTTGATCGATGAAATTCATCCTGAGTAGATGTAATGAAGATGTGACATCGTGGAAAATAGGCCCCGATAAGAGTATTATTTAGCAGGATGAACCTATGTGAGGGAAAGACCAGAGAGTTGATATCATCCTCAGTCCTGTAGCCAGAGTTCCATCTTAGGAGCATTAAACGGTAAATGAGACAGGCTATCTGGTGTCAAGCATTAGAGCTGTCGTCAACTACATGGACGAGGATGTATCATGTAATCTGCCCATATCCTGTGTTAGGCCAAAACTAGCTCATGTTTCTCAAGCTTGGTCACTGCACCTAAAGATGCACAAAGAACTGATGGTAGGGTCCAGAGGAGGGCAACAAAGATGGTCACAAAATTAAGAGAACTCATCACAAGGAAAGGTTAGAGGCGTTAGATTTGTCCACCATGAAAGAGGGAAGAGTGAGGGATTATCTGACCACAACCTTTAAGTAAGTAAACCAGATTGACAACGTAGACACTGAATGCTGCTTCAAAAGATACGAGGATAGAACATGCATAGGCCATTACCTGAAATAAAACAAGGCATTTGCAAGAAAAGCTGCACACAATTACGTTTATAGCATAAGATTATGGATAAATGAAGTAAATTGAGCTGAGACTGTGAATGCCGATAACATACAGGAGTCTGGAAATTTGTTTGACAGAAGAGAAAGTTCAAGAGATGGAGTAGCACTCCCTCCCCGTAGAGTACAAAAAGGTTAATCACAAATAGTTAAACTTCGTGAGATGAAAAGGAATTAAGTTCTGTTACCCAACAAGTCTTGCATCTAAATGAAGAAACGTGAACGGATCTTTTTCTATATATATCCTTTTAATTCCTCAACTGTGATGGTCCTACTGATGTTTTCCTTGCTCCGTGCCATACTCTCACTTGGTGTACGTAACAAGCATTTCATTCCTGATAGTATACATTTCTCGTTTTCTCCTACTGTAGTTTCTCGTTACATTTTCTTTGAAAACCGCCCTACTAAATTTTTTTTCTTTTGTTTTCTGATTTCTTTTGATTCTTCATAATTCATTGCGACGACTTCTGCCACCGGAAATATTTTGCTAAGGATCTCCCAAACTCATTGTCGCATTTTCTGGCGTTCTGGCAGGCCATTTAGTCTCTCTTTCACCTCTAACTCCCTCCCTGCACTGTTCTCATTCTCTCACTCAACCCTCAACCCCCACCTTTCCTTATCTCATCTCTCACTTGATTCTCCTCCGCTCGCCACACACCTATTCCTCTTCACTCAGCCATCTCTACCTCATCCCCCATTGTTAACTTCCTCATCTCCTTCCTCACAACCCTCATGAATCCCCTCACCAGGCAAGAGAGCAAGTATGCATGTATCACTGGGCCAGCGTGAGGCTGACGGCTGGGTGTCCAGGACCGCTCCTCGCCAGCAGGTGGGTCGGTGATCCATCGCAGCCCCGCTTCCCGCGTAGCGTCTCCCCATCTTCTCAGGTCTCTCCCCACACCCCCTCAGACCTGGGGCATGGGAAAGTATCAGAAGCCGGAATTAAAAAGGTGACCAGTTGCATTGAGACCAGAGATCTCGAGACCTATTGTGTGTGAAATGGACATGTGATTGGACCTGGGACTTATCGAACAGCAGAATTTAACGGAGGTGCGTCCAGGAACGTGCCACATAAACCTTCTAACATGGAGCAAGTAGAACTTCTGCTTTACATCAGTGCAACTATGTTAACTGGTTTGTTTCTTGAGAGGCCTTCTTACGCCGCAGCTCGGGCAGATGTGCCGATGCAGACCACGTGAGGAAGGTACGAGCCACGGAGGGAAGTCCTCCGCAGACTGACCAGCCTAACACGTCAGCCATCTTGGAGGCCAGAGTTCATATATATTCCACCCCGCTGGGTGGATGAGCCTGAGACTCTTGGCAGAGAGGGAGGCAAACGTTTGTTCGGCATTACTTATGATGCATTTATTTATTAGTGTTGTTTTATGACTTTCGTGGGAGAGAAGGTGATAGGACTCAGTGTGTGATGGTGAGTATAAGCCTAAACTCGTTTATTCCAATATTTTCATGTCATTTAATAAATACATATGATACATAAAGATAATTCATTGTAAGTCAATGATGAATACATAAATGAGAAGAATACCATTAAAACTAATCAGTATGACCACAGTAATGATATTCATGGTAATGTAAACAAATTAGAATTGCTTATCTTTACAAAGGAATACAGAGGAATGTAAACAACACCAGCGTGGGTCCTGTTGAGGCTGTTGGCTGCACTAGCTGGGTAGGAAGCTAGGTTAACACTCCAACAATCCTCCAGTACAAGTGAACAAGGGCGCGTCGCTCGCCAACAACTAACTTGGTAACAACCGTAGACCACGTCACAACACCCGCTGAGTCAAGAGTTACACTGAATAAACAACTTCAGTTATCTCCCACCACGTACGTCACTGATGACATCCAAGACCCATAACCATATCTTTCAAACTGCTCACATCCTGATAGCAGATCAAAACAACACAATTTGTTCAATGACTTATCAAGAAGCAGACGTATTAAAAAGGATAACTTGCGCTCACTTTCTAGATGGGCAACATGTTTCTTGCAGAGTGCAATTAATGGATGGTCTGGAGGAAGGATTTTCGTTTCCTTCAACTGGAAACTCTAATTAATTTCTGAGTGGTTTAGTACTTGTCCAGGATTTAAGATGCTGCCCACCATTACTGAGGGTGAGGCTGAGTCAGGAGGAGGAGAGTCTGGTGGTCACACTGCTGCCCCTCTGAAGGTTCTGTCTTCAACTTTGACATCATTGGCACATGAAATGTTTGCTGTGATAATGCAAACCTAAAATTCTTATACAGTTGTTAACTATATAATCAGACATGATAAAGTATTGGAGTACGGCTTAAATAACACTTTGAAGTTAGAGACAATATCTAGCTCATACCGAGGTACTTAATCATCAGTAGTGATTGTCAGATGAACACCATAAATACAGTTTGTAAACAGACAGTGAATGACAGAGAAGACGCACGAAGTAGGTCTTACAAGTTCAATCAAATGTTCTTAACTTTGCACCTCAAGCAAGACCTGGCAAGCCTACAATGTACAGGAGGCTAAAGACTGCGGTGAGGCTATGCTGTCTGTCATCTGTTGAAGAACGGGAGCACAGATCTCTTGAGGAACTTTTTATTCCATCGAACGTCATCATTTCCCTGCGATTGAAAGTAGTGCAGCTTTGGGGCTACTAGACCTCCTGGGAACAGGGTCCTAGAATATCACCAGCACCATTACAGGAAAGAGGTCCTGGAGAAATTTATGAATGAATAAATAATTTAATATATAATTTTATAATTACATGAATTCATTTGTTTATATACTCAGACGTATTTGTATGATGTATGCGTGTACGTATGTGTTTCCGTATACAAATTAGTACCAACCAAATATGTAAAAAATCCTGAGACAATTGTCGTCACGACGCTAAAACAGAGAAGAAACAGACAGGTTCCCCGCCCGCCAGGTGATGAGGTCGCAGATAACTCCAAGAACCTCGATAATTACCACTTGTATCTTGCTGCAACACAGACCACGTGCCGCATACCACCTGTATCATGCCGCAACACACTCAGACCACGTGGCGCATACCACCTGTATCTTGCTGCAACACACTCAGACCACGTGGCGCATACCACCTGTATCATGCTGCAACACACTCAGACCACGTGCCGCATACCACCTGTATCTTGCTGCAACACACTCAGACCACGTGGTGCATACCACCTGTATCTTGCTGCAACACACTCAACACACTCATCACGCGAGGCACAGACTTCTGACACCCAGAACAGTGAAGTGAAAGACAACTCTGAACATAACAATTCAATACAGAAACGTCTCTTGACAAATTAATGTAAACAAAACTTCAGACCTCTCAAATCACCATCAAACAATTACCCAGACTGATGCAGATGAGTCATGCTGAACCAGCCACCTCTGGTGGACCAACCAGCTCCTGGGAGAGAGGTTCGTCCTGGTAACCAACCAGTCCCCGGATGAGAGGTTGGTTCTGATGGACCAACCAGCCACCAGACGAAAAACTCGGGATGTCGTCCTCCAGAGACGCCCATGACTCCCTGCTTGGCACGTCGTGCACGTTCCTCTTTTTATTCCCACCAGAAACCTCGAAAAGGATATCCGGCAACACTGCAGAGAAGCCCATTCCTGGCGTCTGGTTCTTGCCCGATATTTCGTGGAAACACAAGAGCGGTGATTAATGACCCTGGTGTTAGGACGGCTCATCGCCTGAATCTATTATAATTGACAATTTATAAACATAGCCTCCGTACCATGTTTGTTGTACGAGGATTTATGAGGTCCTGTGTGTCTCTGACTGGGCCAGGGAGGCAGTATTACCCTGCCTGTTGCTCAAGAGATTAGAACTTCATTCTCTGTTTTACTGTTGTCCAATAATAGTTTGTGAATCATTGTACTTGCTTGGCTTACAGACCAAGGCTATAGTCATTTCGTTCACAACCAGAACTGTAAATGAATCAATATCTGAATCAGAGTTTTGGGTAAATATTGTCAGCAATCTAGACGAGAGCTTCCCACTGTATCCTGCGAATGCCAGTTTTGTTTGTTTGGTCTCGGGGTTAAAATTGAAATTTTTTTCAATCTGCTTTTGGGTGAAGTCTCAATGGCTGAGCATTCATTGGTATGTTTCTGAGGATAATACAATCAAACAGATAATGTGGTCCATACAACAATACATGACATACACCAGTTTAACATCACACAACACATAACGATACTTTGTGATCTCACTATTCGTGTCCTTCCTGTATGTCAAGTGGCCCAGTTAGGATTGCTGATCTTGCTGTTATATTCAAACTAACATACATACAAGGGACACAAAAGCGAATGTATGATATACAGTTGTATAAGTTTGTTGATTATACCTGAGTTGTATGGGGTAGTGATGACAGAGAGGACGGCGGCAGCCACAAAACATGAAATTCAGGATAACAGTGTGTGGGTCAGGTGTCGGGATAACAGTGTGCCTTCAGGAGTGGTCGACGGTGTGTGGGTCAGGTGTTGGCGTTGAAGAATCTTGTGGGAAATACCTAAGGAAACAGAAGGATTTATATCTGCCTTTTATTAACCTGGAGAACATATGATAAGGTTGATAGAGATGACTTGTAGAAGGTGTTACGATAATATGGTGTGGAAGAAGTTTTTGTCGAGAATGTGAGGCATGTGTGTAAGAAGAGGGGAAGGTGAGTTATTCCACGTGAAGTTGGGTCTGTAGCGAGGGTGTCATGTTACACAGGGTGAACACGTACATAAAGTATTGTCTGTAAGTTTCATTGTGGTTTTATTATGCGACGCTGGTGGCTGGATCTCTCGTCATACGGTTGGCCCAACCAAGAAAGACCTATTATGCATGTATGACTCTCCCAGGCTGATGTGGCGGCAATCTGGCGTGAAAGCAATATCTGGCATCTATTGTAGTCGCTACCCCAGCTCTGCTGATATTTTGCTTTGATAAGTTTCGGCAAAGAAGAAGTTGGCGGCACATATCACGAGTCCAGGTGGGCGGAAGAGCTGTTATGTCTGCAAGAAAGCTAGATTACGAAAGGTAAGTAATTAGTGGTTATATCTCGTGTTAAAGATCTTATTCATATGTCTTTAAACGGTGATCAAATCTGAACAGTTCCTTGTTGCTCTGTAGAAACATTAGGTAGTCATTCATCAAGCACGTATCCTGTGATGCGTCATTAGCGAAATAAGTTGACTCAGTCGTTGTGTACACGTTCTCTATAACAAGTTGCTCCATTACCGGATAGATGGCGTTAGTGGCAACTTTTGACAACTCCTCAAACAATGTTGATAATCTGTTGACACAGTTACGTTTCTTACATACGTTCTGTCTGCTTCGGGTCAACGTCAACGCTGATTTTCAGTCTACCCAGACCACTGGTTCCTACGGATTTACCCAGTGTATCTGTGTTGGTACAGGTGTTTTTATCCCGTTTTTCGGCAGTGTTACCCGAGTGTTGTGTTGTGAAAGCTGTGTACATACGATTCAGTATTAGGACAATGGCTGATAACTCTTAAGCATTCTCAACGGATGTATAAACATTTATATAAACACTCCTCTGTCGACTACATTAAGATCGTGAGAGTTCGTCACAAGACGAAGCAAGTGCTGGCCAGAGATTACTGTGCCAACCATTTGGCAATGATAACCGTCACACTTGAGGACGTCATGGACGAGGTAAGAGATTTTTCTTTGATTTTGCTTTTAAAAACTTTATTTTTTAGTTATACTTGACATAGACGAAGTGTTTTGTTGATAGTATGGGTAGGGTATATGACAAGGGTTAGGTGGAGAGAATACAGAGTGTAGGGTGGGTACAATACGTTGACAGTAAGGTGAAAGGCGGGTCCTGGTGCACATATAGGGAACTCGTCATGTCAAAGTAGGAGGGAGGAAGGTTTAGTGTGCACGAGATACATGATTCATGGGTAACATAGAGTAGCTTGATGTTGCTAATGGAATCAATTTACATACAGACTCAGTATCAGGGCGCCCCCAGAATATGACATTATGTACAGACATGAACGATGATGTATGTATGACGTTGTTTGTGAGTCACTGAGCGCCGCCTCGGACGCACGACGCCAGTTGGTGCACTGGTTTCAGTGTTTATCCTCATATCAATATTTATGTTTTGATTCTGATGAAATGTATGAACAATATTGGTGAATGTTTATGTTTTTTGTAAAATTTGTAGAATATTTTTATTATTACGTAAACAGTATCATCATGACGTCATGATTCCGTAAAGAAATATCGAGTTTTAATTGGCAATAATTGGTTAACAGGGATTTGGTAAGTAAAAACAATGGGTATGCTACATGCACAACAGCAGCATTGCAGTACATCATGATGGTTTACTACGACAACTGTTAAGCTTATTCCCGAACATGAAAAAAATGATTTTATGATAGTCAAATGCTCAAGGAATCTTTTTTATTGTGAAACGTTCGCTACAATAACAACATAAGGTGTTAATTTCCTACACCAGTGAACTCTGGAGGAAAAAAGGTTGTACGTGTATGACACGAGGACTGGGCAATGGTTAGCTGGTCGTTACTGTGCATGTATGGATCGAGGTGTGTGTGTATGTTGGAGGGTGGGGTTGGGAAGAGAGTTAGTGCAGCTTTTGAATAATAATCAGTTACATTTATTAGATATGATAGTTATGATAGTGACGCAGATTACTCTCCTGTCCTAAATTTCCAGTACTTTCCTAGTTTAGCTCTACAACTGCATAGACCAGTAAGCCGTCCATTCTTCGTGCTTCCTGTATTAAGTAGAGACGTGTGGGTGTGTGTGTGTATCTGTACGTTCGATATACGATGGTAATATGAAGCGTCCTCGACCGACCACATTCATGTAAGTACTAATATCATTGTATGAGTTATTCAGTTACGAAAAGTAAATCATACTAGAATTATTGTCCATCATATATCGGAGAGAAGAAATATGAATGAGGAAATTATATAAATCCCAAATTATTTCCTTGACTGGAGGCTGTGTTGTGGGGTGTGTGCTGCTCACAGACCCATCACGACTTCCCTCACTAAGGTTAGGTGGGGAGGAGACGCGCACGATGAAGTGGTCTTGTTGTCACAATCAGATGAATCGTAATATATTGACTAGGATCAACCTGGATTCACCTGACTCTCGAGTCATGTGAGAACCAGTGGACACAATTAGCCATCATCGTTGGAAGGGCGTTATTTGAGTTTCTTCGTTTGCCATTTTGGTCCATAATAAACGCAATATCAACAATGAAATCTAATATTGTACATAAACGTAAGAGTAACAGTAGCTATTACTCATCATTTATAATACAAATGTCATGGTATAGTTGTTAACTTGTTGCTTGTCCAATACGGCTGAAATAACTCTTACATGTTCCTCTTTATATTTTGATAAACTTTCAGTATCGCAAAATAACTTTATGAACGTCATGTCTCATGCAACAGGTGATGCTAAATCCTACAAATAGATCTCATTTCAAACGTTTATAATCAACGATTATTAAAGTCACATTTGACAGTGGCGATAGTAATTCCCTGGTTATGATGAAACATTACTTTCCTGCTTCATCAAGAAAGAGAAGTTAATCAGTGCTGCGGGTCTGGTGAGGGTCTGCAACATAACTCTGTCTGGTAAGATTGGGAAGGAACGATGTGGTTTCAGAAGCGGCAGAGATGTGTATGGATCTGACATTTATGGATCTGGCGAGAATGTGTGACAGGGTTGATACAAATGCCTTGTGGAGGATGATATGATTGTATGTAGAATGAAAGCTTCTACAAGCAGTGAGGAGTTTTCCCCGACGAAGTAAGGCGTGTGTGCGAATAGGAAAACGGAGGTTTCGTGGTGTATAATGTGTCCATGGTTATTTCGTCTGTTTATGGATGGAATAAAGAGGAGCGTCGATGGCAAGGTTTTGGAGATCAGAGAAGGTCTATAGGGGGCCAGGTGAGGATATTCCTTCAAAGGCCCAGTCCTCTGTTCTCAACGCTACCTCGCTAATGCGGGAAATAGCGAATAGTATGAAGGAAAAAGAAATATATATATATATATATATATATATATATATATATATATATATATATATATATATATATATATATATATATATATGAATATGTGTGTGTGTGTGTGTCCTTCTGTAAATCAATAGCAGTGGACTAAACAAGTACTCTCGACCACCACAATGAATAACGAGCAGGAGAATTTCATCTGGAGTAACAAGTACAAGATTTGAACATTTCATTTGTTTTTGTAATGTTATATATGCTGCTGTCGAAAGCTTCCGAGATATTTCAAAAATTCAAAAAAGAAATTTATTCAGTTATTTAGGGATAAATAAAGTAGAACCGTTAAAAATGTTGAAATGTGTTCATATGAACAGGCATTACATCCCTTGTTCAACACGGAAATTCATAAAATTAGTTCTTATTTTCTGAAATGTCTTTCATTCAGCCAATCACTGTTGACAGACTCAAACGAATTTGTACGTTAACTGCATTAGATAATGTTTCATATTTATGGGTAAAAATTTTGCGTATTAGGCTGGCTACTGAGGAGATGAGGATAAGGGAGACCGGGTCGTGTGCACTGTATGTGTTCGTGATCCCAGTCTGATGTAAACAATAGTGCAAGAAATACGAGCGACAGAGTTTGTGTGTGTGTGTGTGTGTGTGTGTGTGTGTGTGTGTGTGTGGTGAACATTTTGTCATCAGTAAGGACAAGCTCTATTTGGGATGTTCCTAAATTCATACAACGTCCCCCGTACCCATTCCTGAGGGTAATTCCACTTCTGAATTTCTTCAGATCCCTTTGATATTACACATCCTGTAAATCCCTATGATATCCCAGATCCCACTCCTGATCCCCACAGACCTCTTGCCGTAAGTCCCGCTGTAGTAGGGAATAGCTCAGCCCAAGCCATCCATGTTCTACCCCGAAATCCTATTTGATATCAGTGAATAGCGTTACCCTGCTCCGCCTCCAGCAGGCACAGATCCGCCTGGTCTCTCTCCTCCTCCCCCCGGCAGGGAGTGGACGCCCCTGCAGTCCCTTACGAGTCCCTGAGGGCCCGCGAGGTCAGTCCTGTTTGTCCAATTAGCTGGAGGCTGGTCGCTGCTGATCTATGGTTATTGCTGTAAACGAATCCCGTGGTGGCCCAAGTAAGTTAAGGCCCACCACCACCATGACTCCCTCCCTACCCCTCCACCTGCACACACTGTTGTTCCTCTTGCTGCTGCTGCTGCTGCTGCTACTAGTTCTGTTGCCGCGAATGCTGTTGCTGCTGCTTCTGCTGTGGCTGCTGTTGCTGCAGTGACTGTTACTGCTGTGGCTAGTGCCGTTCAGCGCTGTGGTTGGTGTCATGGGTGATGCTGTTGATGATGGAAGTTTCTTATCCTCTTAAAACGACTACAGTTCCTGTAGTTACTGTTACCTCTGATGTGACTGCTGCCGTTATGCCGCGTGTGTTGTGACTAACGTAACTATTAGTAAGAATGTTACGGTGTCCGTACCTACTCCTTCCACGGCAGCTGCTCCTCCTGCTGGCCTTGCTGGATATTCTGCAGCCCGTTGCTTTATGAACCACTGCAGCTGTGAGCGTTGCTGTTGCTACTGCAGCATTTGCTGTTCTCTTTGCCCACCTTGCTCCCATCCCCTCCCTCTCGTATTGTATGTCGATTGGGACACAGGGAAGAAGACAGATGACTGGTTCCTTATTAACAAATTTATGTTGGGCTTCTGCAGTCCCACACTGAAGACATGAGTCTAGGTTAACCTGAAGATGACGTGTACCAGACACAGGAAGTTTTACATCTTGTGTATTCTTTGTGTCCCAGGTTATTTTACTCTCTCCCTCCCTCTCTCTCTCTCTCTCTCTCTCTCTCTCTCTCTCTCTCTCTCTCTCTCTCTCTCTCTCTCTCTCCTCGTCTCTCAGACAGCAACAACTACATCCACAGAGGAGAATTATCCCATCAGAATATATTTCTCCATTCGCTATTATCTTTAAACTTATGAGACAATATTACATAGCTATAAATCCCAGTACCTGCCTGCACGCTAACCAATAAAAATGGCCAGGTAATCTATCCGGTATGCGCAACCCCGCTATAGTACACTCACCAGCCCACTCCCGGCCCGGCTCGAGACTCGCACTGTGCGTTGTTTGCTACACCTTGTGCCAGTGTCAATTTGTCACGTATGTGTCATTCTAAGTGTAGTTCCCAGGGCTAAAACCTTGTCAGGTGTCCAGGCCGTCCAATAAACAAGTGTTATCAGAGCAGGAAGGCGGGAGAGCCCGTGTGTTAGCTCGGAGGCTCAACCCTAGTGACACTTATTGTTTCCTGCTGAAGATAATGCCGTTAATATTAAGCC
>NC_092233.1:2510000-2532500 GCF_036320965.1 Panulirus ornatus | reverse complement strand
TCAAGGCCATCTCATTAACCATATATATATATATATATATATATATATATATATATATATATATATATATATATATTTATCCCTGGAGATAGGGGACTAAGAATACTTCCCACGTATTCCCTACGTGTCGTAAAAGGCGACTAAAAAGGGACGGTGCGGGTGGCTGGAAATCCTCCCCTTGTCTTTTTTTTATTTTCCAAAACAAGGAACAGAGAAGGGGGCCAGGTGAGGATATTCCCTCTAAGGCCCAGTTCTCTGTTCTTAACGCTACCTCGCTAACACGGGAAATGGCGAATAGTTTGAAAAAAAAAAAAAAAAAATATATATATATATATATATATATATATATATATATATATATATATATATATATATATATATATATATATATATATATTCCTAACCTAAGCCAGGTACCCTTTTTATTGACCACCTCTGGGGGAGGATTAACAACTGGGTTAGCTGTGGATTAACTCATCCTCCATAAATCCAGACTGTTGAGACACACCTTCAGCTCGCTCATATATACTCCTCTTACTTCCACACCTCACCCTTGCCCTATCATTTCTTATTCAATCAACTCTCCCCGCACCACATATCCTCCAACACTTCATTACCAACACATTTATCATCTTCCTTACTGTTATATTTAGGGCCTATTGTTCACGTCCGTACAGCACCATCGGGACTACCACAGCAGCAACATACTCATGTTTTCCCTGGCAGACGGTGACCTCTCCTTCCATGCACTTTCAGTGCGCCCAGGACGTAAGCCCATCACTTACCCTATTCTCAGTTCAGCTTCCACGGTTCCATTCGTTGCCATCTCCACTTCCAGGTATCTAAAACACATTAATTCCTCCACTTGCTCTCCGTTCAAAACCACATTCCAACTTAACTCTTTCTTCACTGCTACACCTATATGACCTTACTTTTATTCACATTTACTCTTGATTTGTCCCTTTCACACATCTTCCAAACTCATTAACCGGCTTCTGCAATTTCTCACCCGATTTGCCACTATTACAGTGTCATCGGCAAACAGTAAATCATTCATCTCCCAGGCACTCCCCCCCACACACAAAAAAATCAAAGTACTGCTAAACTGCTTCTCTTTCCAAGATCTTAGCATTCACCTCCCGTACCACCTCATCCACACACAGTTTAAACAGCCACAGTGACATCACACACCACTAACGTAAACCCACCTTCATGTGAAGACAACTCGCCCTCTTCTCTTCCAACTCGCGCACATGCCACATACTGATGGTAAAAAGCTTCTCAGTTTCTGGTACTTTTCATACCACTAGATAGATAGATAGATAGATGCATAGATAGATAGATAGAGATAGATAGATAGATAGAGATAGATAGATAAGTTCAATCCTGACGACGGCATCAGTAACCGTGTCAGTTAACTTGATTCAGACTAAATGTTGCTAAAGTTATAAATTACCAGTATATGGTTCTCTCTCTCTCTCTCTCTCTCTCTCTCTCTCTCTCTCTCTCTCTCTCTCTCTCTCTTTCTGAACGAGAACATAAGGATTATTCGCCATGATAAAAAGACAAAAAATATGAAGAAAGTTCAGACAAGGAAGTAATGTCTTATAAAAACCAAGCTGGCATTAGATACTTCGTAGAGCAGTGATTGAGATGAAGATAGAGGACCAGAGCAGTGATTCATGAGGTTGTAACTGTTGGAGGAGCAGAGCAGTGATTCATGAGGTTGTAACTGTTGGAGGAGCAGAGCAGTGATTCATGAGGGCATCACTGTTGGAGAACCAGAACAGTGGTTCATGAGGGTATCACTGTTGGAGGATTCACTGAACCAATCATGACTTTTTTTTATAGTTTTATATGAACGAAAACAAAAAAGGATTATGACAAAGAAAATCTGGGGGAATTCTTGTGAAATTTTTCCAAAGAATTAGGAAATGTAGAAATGATTTCAATGCATTTCAAAAGATGCAAAATTACAGCTAAAATATCAGTTGATATATCTTCAACTTGGCATCCACGTGATAACCCGCTGAACCAGCTGACCATAGAGAGATGAAGATGACGCAGAGTGGCATATACTGTTCTGAACCTTATACAGAGGCTGGGTATACTGAACCTTATACAGAGGCTGGGTATACTGAACCTTATACAGAGGCTGGGTATAAGATGCATAAGAGTAGAAACAATGAGTGGACGAATCAGTGACGGTGAAGTAAGATGTTGGCATACACAGACAGACGTAAGGACACACAGACAGACGTAAGGACACACAGACAAACGTAACTTGATAACTGGACTAAAGTTACAAAGACGGGCAGAATCTAGTGGAGTGGTGGTGTATGCGTGCACTCACAACATAATGATACAAGGAACAAGTATAAGAAATATAAAGGATAATGTTGATGATGATGATGACACTGTTGGTGAAATAATGAAAGTGAAGAAACTAAAAAGTGACGGTAAGATTATGGTGAATGAACTGTGAAAACTTTGGGTGAAAAAATTAAAGTTAAAAGGAAAATGACAGAGGAAGTAAAGGGAAAAAGTCACGAAAAGTACGAAAAAGGGAGGAAGGAAAATTGAAGGATAAACATAAGGAAGATAATGCAGAGCAAATTAAACCAGAAAATAAAAAAAAATGAAGACATTATCCTGGGGAGGAGGGAAGTATGACTGAATGCAGGAATGAATATCGTCTTCATACAGTGGTGTGTACTGTCATGCAACCTGCCACGCTGCGTGATGTAAAAGACATGAATGTAATTACAAACGTCGAGAAATGTGCCACTTTTATGACACCGTCGTGAATGTGATTGGGGCGACAGAATTATGAAGACAGAAAATAACAAACATTCATATGTGAGGAGTATAAGGCCAAGTAATGAATGAAATCATTAATAGAGGAATTGAAATAGGAACGAACGAAATGTAATTAGGAAGAGCAAGAAACAAGAGAAGATAGGTCACGAGGCTAACTCAGTGGGTTAGAAGAAGTCTGGATGATATGTATAATGAGAAGATATGTGAGCACAAGTTTGCTGTGAATGAAAGCCGTAACTGTTGACCGTACAATAACGATGATAACGCAACAAATCTAAACTATTCCACAGGAGGAGCGTAAATAGAAACTGCAACAGGACTTGAATATCAAACCTGAGAGGATGAACACCTCCCACAGTGTAAGCTAAAAAGCATCCATAAACAAACGCTAATTGGAACCAAAACAATGACATGGTAACTAAGGACGCTGATATATGTGAATGTCCAAAACTTAACAACAGAGAACTCCAAGGTAAAGGTTAATTATCTTAATGACTTTACTAAAGATAACATGATAATTCTTATTCATACGACAGGAACATGGCTTAACGAAAGGAAACAAAAAAACAGCAGACTTAGAGCAATTTGGAACTTGTCAGGCGAGAGAGAATGTTAAGCAAGGTGGAACCGCTACATATGTGCACACAAAATTACAAGGAAAAGACTGCAAAATATTAATCATAATAAGTGTAAAGTAACTGCAGATATCCTCCCACCTCTAAACACAATAAGTAGGGCAACATATAGACCACTTAACAGTAGTAGAGGAAATGTAATAAAGCTTGTACAAACCCAGACTGATGGTCGTATGGCCTGGAGACTTCCTTTTTCATATGGTGACATAAGAACAAGAAGTGATGACCATGATGTAGATAGGGATATACATCAGTAAGTAATGACTCAGCTAACGGACGAAAACTGTTGAGAAATCAGCGAAATCACTGGAGGCGGCCAACCTAGTGATAGTGAGCCACAGTTAATGAGAGGCGTTGCATAAAGTAGACTTGACCAATACTGATGAGACAGCACTCCTCAGATCATGACATGAAGGATGTAACCCCAGTGCATCATATGGATCATGAGAAAAAGAAAATATGACACAGCAATAGATGTGACGTTAAGAACCAACCAGACGACTTCAACAATCATTTCGACGTGAGAAAATTTTATGAAACTGATGAATGAAGAGCAAAGACAGATTATAAGAATGTTTTAAATACAAAAACTCGAATGTCAACACAACAAAGTTTTACGAGAGTATCGATAATAAAAAAGATGAAAGCTTGACAGTGATTGTAAAATGTAATGCACGAAACAGTGGACAAGTTGAAGATCATGGAAAAAGAGAAAAAGATAACTTTTGAGGAAAGTTGAGTATGGAAGACCTTGAAGGAAATATAAGAACTGGCGACCAAGAAATATTACATTTGCGTACGAGAGAGTAAGATAAATGAGTAAAATAATCAATAGTATAGAATAATTATAAAAAGATTTCAAAGGAACACAAAGAAAACCAAACTACTCAAAACCTTTAAGTACTTTCGCGGCTGACTGTGATAGCGAGAGACATCACTTTATAGAAACCAACGTAGTTCATGAAGAAAAACCAATGACTTTTGGGGAAATATTCGTAAGCTTTATATGTAACTAAGAAGCTGCAGATACCGTCAATTGTGCACTTGAAGCAAATTCTTTGTCAGTTGTATTATCAAACGTATCTGTGATCCTGTTTTCAAGAACTCTAACTGGTAAAACGTTCCACATATTAACAATGCTGTTGAGGGAAAGGATATTTAACATCGTCTTTGTATCCATCACTTCCGGAAACATCAGGCAAATCCAGCCGTAGACAGTTGCTTAGATCGAGATTGTTAAAGCCTTTGTTGATCATGAATACTTGTTTCAGATCAAAATATGATCTTTATTCAAAGTTGAATAAGTTTAAGTCATTCAGGCGACTTATGGAGTTTGTGTCACAGTCCAGGAATCATCTTGGCAGCTCGCCGCTCTCCTGCCCTTCATCCTGTCCATATCTTTTCTCAAGTAAGGTAACCAAGACTGAACACGATATTCAAGGTGGAAACTCGCTAGTGTATCGTTGAGAGTGAGACTTAGTTTCTCAAAGTAGAAAAAATATTCTGTTGTCATTAGCTCATACAATAACACAGGTGAAACTCCAGTGCAGGGAATGAGAATGGATACTGTTTTTGTTTGACTTTGCTGTGTCATTTGACAAAGAAACTGTTGGATTTTGTTTGGTAAAGCAGCAGAGCAAGACATGAATGGTAAGCAAAGATGGATGATCAGAATTTCAAACCCACAACAAGGAACTGTGTTATCTTCAGTTCCTTCTGCAATAATGATATCAAAATGGACAGAAAATGAAAAGAAAACAGTGAATTCTTTAGTAGATGACACCAGAGGTGGAACAATGATAAGATCAGAAGATGACAAAGAGAAAATGCAAGAAGATTTCAACATATGTTAATGGGCGGAAGAGAAAATGAAAGAATTCAAGTAAGAAATACTTGAACGTAAAAGTGATGAAGCGATTAACAAATATCACAGCAATACCTTACGTGGCGCCAACAGCAAGATAGAGACAAGTGAAGCAGATGTAAGGGATCTCAAAGTTATCACAAGTGGGAAGTTGGAAGTTAAAGTTCTCATTAAAACAGTTGTATATGCAAGTCAGATAATGAGGGGTGTGAGAATGAGGAGTTATACCACGAGAGATGGAACGCTGGTGAGGACGACCATGTTCAGTGTTTATATAGGAACAAAACTGAACACTGTTGTGTTGTAAGGTCACCCGACTAACCAAACTTATATAAACAAACTGGAGGATATTCTGTAATGCTTTACCAGAAAGATCGAGGAAACTGAACACAAGGACTAATATTAAAGATTAAAACAAGTGGAAAATGTACAATCTGGAACAGATAAAGAAAAAGATATATGATAATTGATCTAAATGTAGTGAAAGAATTGAAACACATCACACCAGTATGGAAGGAACAGAGTGATCATATCTACAGGAATTCCGCAACACGTCATCGATGCAGTGTTGAGCGATGATTATTGAAACCATCAGGAGATGACTGGACACACGGCCGAGGAGCACAGTTCCAGATGAACCCAAGACCGTCAGCCACGCAATGTGTGAGCGTGCGTGTGTCTCGTCAGCGGAGAATAACAGTACTCTGTAACAAGCAATAAATGAAGGATGCACAGCACGTCGCTGGCCCGCCAAAATCGTGTCTTAGGTACTCGAATATACTCTCTCTCTCTCTCTCTCTCTCTCTCTCTCTCTCTCTCTCTCTCTCTCTCTCTCTCTCTCTCTCAGAAAATAAGAATCTTATAGCCAGTAACAATACCCCAGGACTAGAACTGAGAACTAGCGGTAATTGGTTACTTCCCTGATTAAGTGAACTGCTGGCCAACATGGGTGAGTCGCCCATACGTACACCATATTTGCATGGCCCTTATGACAGACTAGGACCAACTGTACCTCTATCACCACTCATTATACCCCAGCGTTGCAGGTGATGATGTCATCGTTGGCGAACTCTCGCCCCCACATCTTCCCCAGCGTCGGTCATCGTCTCCCTCAGCTCCATGTCTTCTTAAACCTCTACCACCGTTCCATCGTCACAGGCCAACACCATCACTACCTACACATTCACTATTAACTCCACCACCACCACTATCCTCACAGCCATCATCATTTACCATCAACAACTTCACCACCACCACTAAGATCGTCGTCATCACCACCACCGTCACTGTCATCACCATCAGTGGCACCACAATAATCTCCAGCCACCACCACTACCACCATCTTTATTACAACCATTGGCATCATGATCACTATCGCCATACCACCACCACCATCAGCATCAGTACTAACACCCCACCATCACCATCCTTACCATTACCATCATCATCGCCACAATCACCATCACCTACACCAGCCACCACCACAACGACAACCATCACCACGATTGTCACCACAACTACCACCATCACCATTACGAGTGCTATCATCACCATCATCACCAACGTCTTCATCATAACTATCATCAACACCAGGCACCATAAATTAGCCCCATTAACATCATACATCTCTGACCTCCTCTCTCTTCCTCTAGAAGCAAAAATAATGCCATTAAATCTGCGAAATATAAACTAAATTACAGTGTTCAGTGTCTAGTAATTAATTTTTTTCTTTCCATAATTGATTTTTACTTCCGAGTCGAATCAACTCGTTTTTATTGTGAAACATATAAGTAATATAATGTGATTTATGGTGATTGAAGGTTTGTGGGACGTGGTTGGCTGTTTGGAGACTTGATGGTCTTTGTTAGATCAAGCGGAACGAATTGTGTGATTCTTCTTCTTCTTCTTCTTCTTCTTCTTCTAAGAGAGAGAGAGAGAGAGAGAGAGAGAGAGAGAGAGAGAGAGAGAAAGAGAGAGAGAGAGAGAGAGAGGTCAGATACAGAAGAAATCTATTTATAATGCCTCGGCACTTCATGACACATTTCACTTCAGGTAAAACTAAAGTGTGTGTGTGTGTGTGTGTGTCTAGTCTTTACAGTATAATCTGTGCAATTTTCCCAGTGACCTGCATTGGTCATGTAGCTAGCCCGTCGCCTGGAGCAACAGGTCAGATCAGGTTCTTTCATCTCTGCCAAAAGTTTTTTTTCTATCACAATCTTCTTAACGCCTTCTCTCTCATCCATCTGTCGCTTCTCATACCTCTCTCTCTCTCTCTCTCTCTCTCTCTCTCTCTCTCTCTCTCTCTCTCTCTCTCTCTCTCTCACTGTGACACTGTGTGTAGAGATCTTGATATCTTGCAGTAGTATGAATAATGATATCAAGTCATCGTGGATAAAGAGATTATATGATTATAAGATATGATTCACTGGTGATGGCTGACATTAATCGCCTTCGTCCCCTCCAGGAATGCCTCGGAGGTAGTTGCCTCAGGTTTTGTGACGTTGGTGTGACGCTTTTGACTGTGAGGGTGACGGGGATGTGAGTTTACGGGGAGGGAGAGGGGTGATTCCCAGTCTGATGAGAGAGAGTCGTGTGAGGGAGACAAGGAGAGTTATCTTGCGTCTTACTAGAAGCCAGATTGCGATATACGTTGTGTGTGGAGTACATTTTGTCACTTTGGTGCTGCTTTAGGAGTAATATCCAACACAGCATGAAAACGATCCTTGAACACCATGATGTCTTAACCATGAGTAAGATACCGTTACCCAAGAGAAAGATTTCTTCACAACTCACATATGTTATCCATCATACAGAACAGATAATATCAACCACCTCATTAGCAACGTTCTCTCAGTTAACAGTTATCAGTTATCTCATCTACCTTCAGTACATCTTGTTCTCTCCCATACCCTGCCACTGCGTGGATACCTAGCTGCTCTCTTGGTCAGAGCCTGGTACATGACAGACGTGTAGATGGCTGTGAGCCGAGTGTGTGAGTGGTGAATGATAGCAATGATAATGATAATAATAATGATGATAATAACTAGCAATAATGATAATAATAATAATAATAATAATAATAATAATAATAATAATAATGATAATAATAATGATAATATTGAGTAGTCATAGCAATAATAGTAATGATAATAATAATGATGATAATGATAATGATATTGATACTGTTTTTCATAGTAATAATAGTAATAACAATATAGTAATGGTAATAGTAATGATAAAGATGACGAATAACATTAATTATAAAAGTCACAGTGGTAAGATTTATCATAAATTCATTAATGGATTAAACTTTTTTCAAGTCCAGTTGATTGTCATCACTCACGCGAGAGGCTGTCGTCAGTAGCAAGACTATTAATTAGAATTCATTACAAGGTATTGTTTGAGGATTCAAAACTGCATTATACTTGAGTATAGATTACCTATTGTTTCCATGATTGATTACCACTTTTTACCCCCTTGATCCTTGCATTGGCCTCTGGCACCTTTGTATTATAATTTACTGTTGTTCATGAATCAAGTTCTGCCGTTCACCGTTGTGTATATTGTTATATTACGGTTCTTGCATTATCTTCCCGAGTGGTGTGGAACCTCCTGTTGGTCCCCTCGACTGCCAGTCCTCCTGTAAGTTAGGCTCCTTAGTTCTCTCCTTCTGTACGAGTGATGAGACCTGGACACGGCAAGATCAAGGGCCATGTCTGCCCCAGAAATCACCAGACAGACAGGAACTAAAAAGAGAAAAATTAAGCAAAATAGTAAGGTGAAAGGAAAGTATTTTTCTTTCCTCAACCAAAAGATCAGAGGTTGTCATCTCTTTCTTTAATGTGACATTTATCAAAACGTTTGTAAAGTCTGGTGGACGTACGGCTAACTATGTCAACATTTGTCAACACAAAAGGTCTCCTGTCATGTAGGATCTCATCGTGAATGAACTCATTATTCTGCTAACCACAACGATTCCCTATCCTGCCTCTACTACGTATTCTGCTTGATGAGGGATGCCAGTCCACCCATCCTGAACATGCTCATCCCTCAAAGGTTTTCCTTTCAATATTCCTTAAATCATTTGTTAGTCTCTCACTTATCACCAGCTGTCTCTCCACGACCCCTCCTCACCTCACCACCACCTGTCACCCTCGTCTCCTCACCTTCCAACCAACCCTCGTCCCCCCACCGCCGCCTCTGTCCCCATCATCTCGACTCCCTCCCTCTTCAACCACTCCTTCTTACACCACCATATCTCTTCTTCCCAGCCCACTGCCCCATCCAAACACGCCTCCCCTGCCCGCCCCATAAATATTCTTCCCTCCCCAGGACCACTCATCCCCGAACTATCCCCTCCTCCCCATTCCGCCACTCTGCCTTGCCCTTCCACCCTCTCCTGCCCTATAAATTCTCCCCTTCTCATAACTCCCCTCTACTTTCTCTCCCAGCCTACTGTCTCCCCAAAACTCTCTTGTTCGCCGTCATCACTCCAACCTCCCCACAACTCCAGCCGTCATCCGCACTCATCCTCCCCATCTCACTATTCCTCCCCACTCCTCCGTCGCTCCAAGCTCCAGCACCTCTCTTCTTCCCACCATTTACACAATTTCTCCTCATCCAGCAGTCCCTCCCTGTGCAACCACCCCTGCTCTCTACACAACTCCTCCCTACCCACCATCCCAAATCCCTCCCTCTCCTGTCCATCCAACCATCCCTCCCCGTTCCATCTCCAGCCCCTGTCCCACATCCCGTTCCCTCCCCAGCTTCACTCTCCCCTCCACACCCGGCCCCTCACACACTGTATATCGTCTCCTCGTCCGCGGGATGTCAGCCCGTCAGTCAGCCGTGGAAGTTGGATTTAAATCATTAAGTTGCTGTCAGTCAGGCTATTACGCTGACGGCTGGCGACGTGACGCATTTTACCTGCTACCCCCTCCCTCTCCAACCCCCCCCCCTTCCTCTCCCACACCCTCCCTTTCCCATCTCCTGCCTCACTCACTCCCCCCTCCCTCTCTCTACCGCTACCCCCTCCTCTCTCAACCCCAAAAGTGTATCTTCACTATGATCTCTCTCTCTCTCTCTCTCTCTCTCTCTCTCTCTCTCTCTCTCTCTCTCTCTCTCTCTCTCTCTCTCTCACCTGTCTCACCGCTACATGACCCTCGTGTTATAAGCCCGTCTCTTCTCCCGTCATGCATGAGGAACCCCCCACTCCCCCACCACACCACATTCCCATTACCTCCTATTCTCCCTTCCTCTCACGCTGTCCACACCTAATACATCACACTGCTCAACCCACCGCTCTACTCGCAACTACCTGCGCTCCACGACTGGCTCCGCGTGACTGGCGATGTGCCAAAGACACATGTACACCACGTTCTTCATCTCTGTATCATCAGTTAAATCTCAAATTTTGTCGAGGACACAGAAGTAGGAAGAAAAACCTGATCAAACTAAAACAAAGAAATGGAAACACTGATGCAGTAGACTGAGGCATGCCAAGTGATCTTCACTGTAGACAAATGCAAATAACCTTCAATACGCAAAGCAACGTTCAAGTGTATATCATATATAACAGGGAGATACATCAGAAACAAAGAAAGACGCTACTAATTCATTCTGACACCCAGTTCACACTACACTTAAGACACGTTGTTCACTTCTTGTCGCCACTTTTATCAGAGAAGAATTAAAAAATGGAACTAATTCAAGGAAGAACATAAAACCTAATTACATGGCACACAAATGAACCTTATGAGGAGGAACTCTGCGATCTAAAGTTAGCTTCATAAAAAGCACAAACTGAGGAGACCAATCAAATGTTTTCAAAGTATCAGAATGTTACGATATGATAACGTAAGATTTCTTCACATTAGAGAGATAGACCAAGACCAGAAAAAACAAAAAAGAATATGATACTAAAGAAGAGATGCAACACGGACGTGGGCAGGTTTGATCTGGAGGAAAGTTATAGAACACTGGAGTAAATGGAATAAATTACCATCAGATGTCCTTTAGATGAAGACGAAATTCATCTGAATCACTGCTTGATGAATACTTTTGACACAAAGTATAAGAGACTAAACCTGTTCAAGAGTGACATTATAACATGCACTTATTTCAAATTAATTTTTTTCATAGATTTGCAGTTAAGTACTTAATCCCTAGAGAATCTAGCGGCTGAAATTGGATTAGAATGTGATTTTCATTTGATCCTCTCCTGTAGGAAATCGAAGCCAGTCAACACTGTACACTGCATGGTGGTCCGTCACATCTGTTAAGCTGATGATTGATGTGCCAGAGAGGGTTCAGGGGTCTGATACTGTCCTCCAGCAGGTAACCTCGTCATGGACCATCTGGTCTTCTGTTATCTAGCTTTTTTTGTATAATTCCGTTCCTTTGAATCAAATTCATTTAGGTACTTGATAGGCATCGCTATTGACACTCAGTTATTCATCTAAATCACAATTTCCATATCATTCTGAAATTTGAATATATATATATATATATATATATATATATATATATATATATATATATATATATATATATATATAAATAATTGAGCCTTACGCAATATTTCCTTAATCTCTTTAACACGACGGTACGACTCTTGGATAAGATGACGTAACCTTTGATCTAACTAACCCCTTCGGTTCAGGTAAAAGAGCAGACAATCATATCCAAAGGTCATGTGTCGTGGTGCAGGGGGTTAAGAAGCTGGCTCTGCAAGCAGCACTCCGTTCTCTATATTCCCAGATGTCAGAATAGAACATAAAATGTGGTGTGACACAAACCTGCTGGAACTGGAGCCACTGGAGAACAGGATAGCCGTCGACGGTGCTGCAGAAGGCTGACACAACTGGAGGACTAGGTTGGGTCCTGACGCCTCTGGTTTGTTGTTCAGTGACATGGAAGGAGGCATCGTAAAGGAGGGAAAATCTAAACAATAATAAACAATAAAGATTATGTAACTGATGAAATACTTAGATGATATGATGATGATGTTAGAGACATTAAGATAACATAAAGCAACATCATCTCAGCAATGGATCAGCATCTTAAAGAGAAGTCGTTGTCAGGACCCATCACAGTTGCAGCTGTTTCCCTTGAAGGAATAAATTACCACAACCAAACCAGTTATGCTCTCGATGCAGCTAAGCACTGATCAAAACAGCACAAAAAGTATGTAAGAATTGTCACAGGTATAACATCAGTGTACGAAGGGAGGATGTAAGCTGATCCCAAAGCAGTATCGACCAGTTAGCCTAACATCACCTGCATCAGATTCTATGACGAAGTGATAATATATCGTAGTCGAACACGTGATCAACATCAATTACATAAACGATGATCAACATATGTTTGTATTCTATGAGATTACACAGACAACTCGGTCAACCAAGATAATATTTGTGAGGATCTCATGCGAAGAAGGAGAATAGACGCTGTATTTCTTGACTCCACAACAAAGTACCTGACAATGCAAATTACACGGTTTTGTTATAAATAGCATCACGACCAAACGTTGAAGGATAACGAGGAAAATCAATCAAATTGTGTCACCTCAACAAAACAAAGAAAGTGGTTGACAATGGAGCCAAGTGTGAACAGGAGAACAGTGTCTCAGAAGTACCACAGAGAACAGTTCAGCTTCAGTAGTGTTTTTGATAATGATGAGAAATACTGACAGGGAGGTAAAGGGTGGTACATTGCACAGTACACGATAATAAGGAAAATGATGGGGTCAGAGAAAATGCCAAACGAATTATATAATTTACAGCTGAGCAGAAGAGAATCTGTTAGAATTGTATGATCAAGATTTTGACCAATTATGTTATGGAATGATGAATGATATATCAATAAGGCTTTACGCAGGCCCAGCATGGAAGGACACCGACAGTGAAACAAAACCTACTTTGAAGAACATGGGGTTATCAGTCGGGGAGAAACTTTACTGCCAGGTCACTGTCACATAGCACCCAGTATCCGATGAACTCATCATCTTGCAGAAGCAAACGTTCACTTAACGTTGGAAGCTTGTTTCCCAGCTCACTGTTGTCTGCGGCATTGGTTACGTTACAGTGTAGCGTATCATCAGCACCAGTGATGTACAACACAAACAGAAATGGTCTCAGGACTAATGCCAGCGGCACACCATGTCTAACCTTCCTGAGGCTTAACCGTTAAACTCTGCTCTTTGTTTACGGTCGTTCAACTAATTATTCAACCGCTGATGTAGATCACCATCTATACTACGTGTTTAACTTCTGCTTGTAGTCTTTGATGCGGAATTTTATAAAACACTTTCTGAAAATATGATCAAATGGTATCAAATGCTTTACCTTCGTAATGCAAGTTTGTTATATCGTACAAGGAATTAGCAGATCTGTCAGACATAAACAATTTCGTTGAAAATTATGCTTCGATTTATTAGTTAAGTGGCAGTCACCTAGAATGATTTATAATCTTGTCACAAATTGTGTCTCTGTAAGCTTGGTATTTACTTCAAACAAACTGGGAGATAATTTTTGGTCAGAGACTTATTACCTTTCTTAAACCGGCGTTACGTTGGCAGACTTCCAATCCCGTGGAACTCTCCCTGTGGCAAGTGACCTATTTAAAAGTAGTCAAGGGTCTCACTGTCACCTATTTGACTTCTGTGTTGTTAGATAAAACTTATCAGGAACTGCAGTTTTATCTTCAATCAATCTGTTTAATGCTGACATTATATCTTGTTCTGGTTACAAAAGTTTTCTTCCACTGTCACAAAACTAGATCTGGGATAGAAGACATTTCTTCTCTGGTATATACGATTAAAGTGATAAATAACTTAACGATCTTGGCCATGGTTATATCCTCTTGAATCAAGTCACTGCTTTCCTAATGGACCAGTTGACCGGGGAATGACTCTTACTTCTAACACACCTGTAAGATTCTTAATAGTTTCCTTTGTTAGTGTCATTACTGCACACATCATGGTGTCATTACTGCACACATCATAGTGTCATTACTGCACACATCATAGGTGTCATTACTGCACACATCATGGTGTCATTACTGCACACATCATGGTGTCATTACTGCACACATCATGGTGTCATTACTGCACACATCATGGTGTCATTACTGCACACATCATAGTGTCATTACTGCACACATCATAGTGTCATTACTGCACACAGCATAGTGTCATTACTGCACACATCATAGTGTCATTACTGCACACATCATAGTGTCATTACTGCACACATCATAGTGTCATTACTGCACACATCATAGTGTCATTACTGCACACATCATAGTGTCATTACTGCACACATCATAGTGTCATTACTGCACACATTATAGTGTCATTACTGCACACATCATAGTGTCATTACTGCACACATCATAGTGTCATTACTGCACACATCATGGTGTCATTACTGCACACATCATGGTGTCATTACTGCACACATCATGGTGTCATTACTGCACACATCATAGTGTCATTACTGCACACATCATAGTGTCATTACTGCACACATCATAGTGTCATTATTGCACACATCATAGTGTCATTACTGCACACATCATAGTGTCATTACTGCACACATCATAGTGTCATTACTGCACACATCATAGTGTCATTCTTCTTGAAGTATAAGTTTTTTGTTTTTATACGCAAACTTACTTGATTCACAACCTCATAGTGGTTGGTTCTCGCCCTGCTTTCCTAGGCAACAGACAGTTCATTATCACGTTGTTTCACCATTTAGTTTACTGCTGGATCATGACTGTCTGCTACATAATGCTACATATGTTCCCTCCGCTACTTTGAATGTTTTATCAAGACTCCTCCAAGTTACGACCGTATCGTTATCATTTACAACATCATCCCAGCTTGTCGTATCCGGTACGACGTCAGATCATTAAGATTTACGAGTGTATGATCTGGTATTGCTCACGTCCGTCTTACTGATCAGCAACATTGAAGGCTACTTCATGAACGATTTATCTGTGATCACTTGTATTGATCTTTTCTCCAGCCATAACATTATCGACGTGATACTCCTATGTAGTTAAACCTAAATCAAATATGTTTAGGTCAAGAGTGAGTTACTCATTACATTACGTAGCTTTGGTGTCTTTGACGGAGGCCTGAAAACTAATTCCGCTATCATTTTGTTACGAAGATTATCATATATATATATATATAGAGAGAGAGAGAGAGAGTTGATAGAGATGCTCTGTGGAAGGTATTAAGAATATATGGTGTGGGAGGCAAGTTGTTAGAAGCAGTGAAAAGTTTTTATCGAGGATGTAAGGCATGTGTACGTGTAGGAAGAGAGGAAAGAGATTGGTTCTCAGTGAATGTAGGTTTGCGGCAGGGGTGTGTGATGTCTCCATGGTTGTTTAATTTGTTTATGGATGGGGTTGTTAGGGAGGTGAATGCAAGAGTTTTGGAAAGAGGGGCAAGTATGAAGTCTGTTGGGGATGAGAGAGCTTGGGAAGTGAGTCAGTTGTTGTTCGCTGATGATACAGCGCTGGTGGCTGATTCATGTGAGAAACTGCAGAAGCTGGTGACTGAGTTTGGTAAAGTGTGTGAAAGAAGAAAGTTAAGAGTAAATGTGAATAAGAGCAAGGTTATTAGGTACAGTAGGGTTGAGGGTCAATTCAATTGGGAGGTGAGTTTGAATGGAGAAAAACTGGAGGAAGTGAAGTGTTTTAGATATCTGGGAGTGGATCTGGCAGCGGATGGAACCATGGAAGCGGAAGTGGATCATAGGGTGCGGGAGGGGGCGAAAATTCTGGGAGCCTTGAAGAATGTGTGGAAGTCGAGAACATTATCTCGGAAAGCAAAAATGGGTATGTTTGAAGGAATAGTGGTTCCAACAATGTTGTATGGTTGCGAGGCGTGGACTATGGATAGAGTTGTGCGCAGGAGGATGGATGTGCTGGAAATGAGATGTTTGAGGACAATGTGTGGTGTGAGGTGGTTTGATCGAGTAAGTAACGTAAGGGTAAGAGAGATGTGTGGAAATAAAAAGAGCGTGGTTGAGAGAGCAGAAGAGGGTGTTTTGAAATGGTTTGGTCACATGGAGAGAATGAGTGAGGAAAGATTGACCAAGAGGATATATGTGTCGGAGGTGGAGGGAACGAGGAGAAGAGGGAGACCAAATTGGAGGTGGAAAGATGGAGTGAAAAAGATTTTGTGTGATCGGGGCCTGAACATGCAGGAGGGTGAAAGGAGGGCAAAGAATAGAGTGAATTGGAGCGATGTGGTATACCGGGGTTGACGTGCTGTCAATGGATTGAATCAATGCATGTGTATGGGGGTGGGTTGGGCCATTTCTTTCGTCTGTTTCCTTGCGCTACCTCGCAAACGCGGGAGACAGCGGCAAAAAAAAAAAAAAAAAAAAAAAAAAATATATATATATATATATATATATATATATATATATATATATATATATATATATATATAATCGTCATTTCCCGCGTTAGCGTGATGGCGTCAAGAACAGAGGACTGAGCCTTAAAGGAGAAAATTATCACTTGGCTTCCTTCTCTGTTCCTTCATTTGGAAAAGTAAATAGCCACAACATGTTTCTGTAACCCATCACTAGGGTGTACACACGAAGTGCATATCTGGCGAAGAAATCTGTTTTTGATATCTCGCTAAGATTCAGTGTTGCCAGTTAATCTACTTGCTTCTAGTACAACTGTCTCTCAAAGTCTGAACATTTCCTCTGTATGCTGTGGGATTGTACGGAAACTCCTCATACGAATCTGAGAATTATCGACAGAAGTACTTACGAAGAGTAACTGTCCTGTGCCACACATGAATGCCGACCAACACCCACGAGTCGACACTAACGAGTCTGCCGAGATACATTATCTTAAGGTCATGGCATAGCCCGGCCTCCCTCACAAACACGTCAGACCACATGTAAAAATCCTGTCACAAGTTTACTTACGAATTTAATTCCTTCATGTGATCAAGGGTGATATAATCGATTATGAAGACTGAACGTCATACTGAAAAAGATGCTTCCGGTGCCCATCCTATGGAATACACCTGAATGTAGAATAGCTTTCGTTCTATTCCTAAATTAACAACAACAACAAAAAATGGCATCACCATAGACGTCCTCATCCGCGACGGCCACATCATCTACCTGGGTCGTTCTCAGCAGAATTCCTCAGAGAATAAAAAGCATTGCTCTCCATGAGCCTATATGGCTGCCAACCATCCTCATTAGTTTCTAAACTTTCCAAAGATTTCCAGCGTTGTATCTACATGAAGTTTGCTGTTTAGTTCTACTGGTATACGTCATATGAACTTACATTCTGAAGACCATTATTTCCAATATTTAGCTTTTCTATTTTGTTTATGATAGACGACACAAGATTGATAATGTCTGACCCACGTACGAAGACTCTCTGTGGAGGCACGAGAGGAAGCAGTGCTTGAGGTGTGTGCGACGTCTTCCCGTCCCATGCGTTAGAGGCAACGACCTGGCTGGCAGAACAACGTGCTAAAACCCCACAAAATTTCCTTTGTTGTTAGATAAAAATTTAAGCATAATTCTCTTCTCGCAAATCAGGTCCATGTACCTAGCTCTTATGGCACGTACCTCGAGAACAACGGTAAATAACTCTTAGGTATGATGCCCTAAACTTGGACTAAATCCTTAAGGGCTAGGTCAAAGGCCAGGTTCAGGTAAGGTCATCCCTTGGCGCTCAAGAAGGTAAGAAATGAGCCGTCCGCCGGCCAGGACCCAGGAGCGGAAGTAAGACAGGAGGCGGCAGCGCCTCCAGCAGCAGGAGATTAAGACCTCACACTCCTTTGTGTAGCCCAATGATTAAGAGCAACCCGTGTTGCCTGAGCCCAGCAGGATCCCAGGGGCTTCCAGCAGTGACACAAGGTAGAGAGGGTGTGTGTGTGTGTGTGTGTGTGTGTGTGTGTGTGTGTGTGTGTGTGTGTGCACTGCTGCGGGTCTACAACTCATCTTCAAGGTCGTGGTCCCGTCTCAGTCAGGGTCCACACCTTCGTAAATCACTTCTTTGTGTTTTTTTATGCTTGCTTGCAGTTGGGTCTCGCCCCTTTATGGCTGTTGCCCGTGTTGGTTCTGATGCCCTGGACGTGGGAAGGGTCTTAAAGGTATCGTCTGTGGACTTTACAATGGGAGTCGACTATCACAGAGACTAATGATGAGACGCTGACAGACGGTTGGTCAAGAACATATGTTTCACCAGACGTCCACTTCAGCCTAGATCAGGGATAATTGAAGGAAAACGTAAGGATGTAATACAAGACACTATGGACAAAGCATTAGATTTCGTTACCCAGTTATATTGTCCAAAGGAATCGACGTGTCTTCTTCCTCTTCCGCTGCTGTTTGGGGATAACGGGTGTGAACTACTTCTTGAACTTTAAGATAAACAGGTGGTACACTAGCATGAATCATGGTCGTTGATAAATCCTGTGGCTTTACAGGTTCACTGGCAGCCACAGGAGTAACGTGATAGGAAGAAGGTGGCAGACCTCGGGTGCGAGACCACACCCACGTAGCTGGCAGGTCCCTCGGGGGCTCTAAGGCCGCCACACAGCACACCAGACTCACACTTCAGATCTTCATATCAAATTTCAAAGTCTTATTTTGAAAAGTAGTTACTGCTTGTTGTTTCCAATTTATGATGGTACAGTGAACTGAATAACAATAATCAGGTTTGGTTCTTTATAAAGTGTGAGCTGAGGTTCCTCCATCAACATTCAGTTAACATATGACGTAAGAGGGTAGGTATAATCTGGCCCACCAGGTCTTCAGCACCACGAGCGGATCATCTCGCCCGATACAATGGTCTCGGTCAAATGGAAGATAGTCTAACCAGATCACTCACACTCCAGCTTTTACTGTCATCTGGGTACAGATGATGATACTGAATGTACGATTCAACCGTAAGAGATAAATTAGAGATATTTCTCTTAACAAAATAGAGATAATTATTCCTGCAATTGTTGGATGCAAACGTCTCTCACAGTCAGCCAACACAAGGGGCGTCTCTAGCATTCCCTGCAGCGGAGGTAATCTTCCTCAGGTTCTTTACAGAATGAAAAGGAAAAAAATGTTCTCTTACCATTTGACTTACACGCAGGAGTCTCACTAATTATGTGAGAGTCCACGACAAGACGAAGCACATTTCTACCATCGCACTTCACAGGTAAAATCTGTTCTCATATACATCAGGAGATTCCCTCCTCACAACGCACGCATACACCCACACAGACACGTAGTCTGCCCGGACAATCCTAATGGAACTTAATTGTTTACAAAAACGCGAAAATTTCCGTCTCATACCACAGCAATAGGAAACTAGACGTCTCCTTCCCCGAGTGAATTAGAAACATAGTGACATTTATTGACAATCAAAACCCAGACAACGGAGGACATTAATCACTTACGGGTTTCAGGTTTCTGGTAAAGTTATTTTCTTACTGGACACTTTTACGTATATGTGATGCAAATAATTTCCTTTTCTTAGGCTTTCTGCAGTTTTGGTTATCTTGTGGTTTTCTTTCCTCTTCTTATCACCTTCACGTCGATTTTCTTACTTTCTGTGAAAGTCACCTTAGATTAGTGAGGCTGTATCATTGGAAGTGGTGCAGCCTTGAGCCCCAACTGACTGTCTTTGTAATATCGGTGTTACAGTATTCATATGGAGTTATCAGTTTCTGTTTACCGTTTTGTTCTGTTCTTGAATCTTATTTCTTTCTTATCTTTCGTTCATTCTCCTTTCTGATTGTAGAGTGCGCTTCTTATTCTCTTCATACTTTCTTTCCGTTTCCTGCGTTAGCGAGAAAGCGACAGGAGCAGAGGAACAATGACCTCACTCGCTCACATCCTTTCTCCAGCTGTCATTTATAATGAACCGAAACTCGGGCCCACCATCCAGGCCGGGCCCCACACACTCCTTACACTTATTGTTTACCCTTTAGCTTGTTCTGCCTGCTGCGTGATTGCCATATCTTATGCCTTCACCAGTTACTTCATGATTCTGGTGTAATTTTCTTCTCTTTGCATCATCTAACCGGTCTTCCCGTACTATCGCGTCCTCTCCTGTTGTCCCAGACGGCAGGCGAGGCTGGTCCCCTCCTGTTCCTCAGACGGCTGGTCTACGGTACCATGTTTATTGCCTCCATCTAGGGATAGGGGAGTGGGAGGGAGTTTATTTACATTGGATCATCATGGTGCAACCTCAGACCACACACTCACACACACACACACACACACACACACACACACACAGGGTCGTCTTCGGTCATCATTCATTGTTTGTTGTTGTCGAGGGGGTGGGTGGCGGGAGGGGAGCAATGGTTTAGCGGGTCATGATTCATGATCCTAATTATTCAAGCTGGAATACAGCTTTAGTCAGCCTCATTAAAACTTTAGGGCCAGAATTAATCTAGTGTTTGGGCTCTCATGTTTACAGCGTTTTTTATGATTTAGATAGATATAGACACATAGACATGGTGTCATAGTTAGCATCGCTGGCTGTGAATCATGCCCGGACCAGCCAGGATTTGAATCCTGTTCAAGGCAGAATATATATATATATATATATATATATATATATATATATATATATATATATATATATATATATATATATATCATGCACTGCTAGGTATACCTGGGGTATGCGACTGCCCGTGGCGCTGGGTTCTTGATCAATGAGACTAACCCTCCAGGTGTGGTGTCCTACCTGCATGTGTCTGCAGATGATGCAGAGGTCATGAGGAGAGCGGAGAGTGAGGAGGACTTCATCAACTTACCAGGAGACCTGTGTTGACAGACTCTGAAGTCAGTCTAATACTTGGGTGATGAAATACAAGCCAAGGAAATGTACGATAATGAGGATGAGACACAGTGAAAGAAGGCCTCAGTATAGATATCGTCGAGCAGGAAATAAACTTTATGATTCTGTGAGTGAGAGTGACTTGGTAGATGATATCATCCTTACCTGTAACCAGATTTCCAGATGAGGAAAACAGTAAAGGAAACCAGCTGCCGGCTGACAATATCATAATGGATTTTGATTGTGTGGATCAATATATATTTAGCAAGCTGATCACACTGTACATAAGACCAAAACCGGAATATAATTCTCGTGCTTGATGACCGCATCGAAAGAAGCAATAATGATAGATAACGAAGGTTCAGAGGACAGCAACGAAAATGATGCCAGAATTAAGAGCTGAGTTATAGGAAAATGCTAAAGGCCATGGATTTGCCAACATGGAAGAAAGAAGAGTGAAGGGTGATCTGATCACAAACTTTAAGTTTTTAAACCAGACTGATGATGTAAATGTGAGAGGAGCCTTTCCAAAATGAGTTTGAGATGACAGGAAGGTGTTGTGTGCCCTAGTCTTAGAGACGTTCCTATTTCTGATTCATGTAAATGACTTTTCAGGATTGGATCTTAACTGAACACATTCATGGGTAATGCTAAGGTGATGCGAGAAGTGGGGAATGATGAGGACTGTATTAACCCACTAATAGACTTAAAAAAGCTTTAACATTAGTTAAATACATGGGAGCTGAACTTCAACACATGTAAATACACTGAAAAAAGGCCTCTATATGACTGAAGTCTGGTAGGAAACATGATTCATGATTCTGTGAATAAAGTGCTTTGGGGATCGACACTGCCCAACCTATCACCAGAAAACCACCTCAGTAGGATTGTTTAGACGGCAGACCGTCATCTACTGGTTGGTATCAAACCCGCATTCAAGTACATGAAAAGGTCAATAGATTATTCACACTATGTTATCAACGTAGATTATGTTATCAAGTTTGGTCACCTCATTTAAAAGACAAAAAAAAATCTTAAGTACATGATAGTGAAGGTCCAGAGGATGGGAGTGATATGACACCTGAAGTGAGAGAGATGAAATACAGGTAGAGGACAGAGGCCATAAAGTAGCCTACCATGAAGAAGAGACGAATAAGGTAAGACTTGATCACATCTAAACCACTTTGACGATGTTGAGAGAGAAGAGGTTTGTGAAAGAGTCAGAGAAAGAGCAGCCAAGCTAAGCAATAACTCGTCAGGAAAGATGTGAGGTAGTCCTTTTGTCGTAATTTTTAAGTAGATGATAAGGATAAGTAATATAAGAATGGAACTGTA